>NC_090929.1:793098502-793213270 GCF_040938575.1 Ambystoma mexicanum
CTCAGGATTGGAATGGGAAGGACTTGGATATCATATCTCATGCTATAGGAAGGCTCTCAGGTTTGGAAGGGGAAGGAGTTGGATATCACATTTCATGTTAGAGGAAGGATCTCAGGTTTGGTATTAGACGCCTTGAGATATCACATCTCATGCTATAGGAAGGGTCTCAGGATTGGAATGGGAAGGAGTTGGATATCACATCTCAAGCTATAGGAAGGGTCTCAGGTTTGGTATAAGCATTGAGATATCACATCTCTTGCTATAGGAAGGGTCTCAGGATTGGAATGGGAAGGAGTTGGATATCACATCTCATGCTATAGGAAGGGTCTCAGATTTGGTATAAGCATTGAGATATCACATCTCATGCTATAGGAAGGGTCTCAGGATTGGAATGGGAAGGAGTTGTATATGACATCTCAGGCCATAGGAAGGGTCTCAGGTTTGGTATAAGCATTGAGATATCACATCTCTGCTATCGGAAGGGTCTCAGGATTGGAATGGGGAGGACTTGGATGTCACATCTCATGTTATAGGACGGGTCTCAGGTTTGTTATTAGAATCATTGAGATATCATATTGCATGCTATAGGAAGGGTCTAAGGATTGGAATGGGAAGGACTTGGATATCACATCTCATGCTATAGGTAGGCTCTCAGGTTTGGAAAGGGAAGGAGTTGGATATCACATTTCATGTTAGAGGAAGGATCTCAGGTTTGGTATTAGAGGCATTGAGATATCACATCTCATGCTATAGGAAGGGTCTCAGGATTGGATTGGGAAGGAGTTGGATATCACATCTCATGCTATAGGAAGGGTCTCAGGTTTGGTATAAGCATTGAGATATCACATCTCATGCTATAGGAAGGGTCTCGGGATTGGAATGGGAAGGAGTTGGATATCACATCTCATGTTATAGGAAGGATCTCAGGTTTGGTATTAGAAGCATTGAGACATCACATCTCATGCTATAGGAAGGGTCTCAGGATTGGAATGGGAAGGAGTTGGATATCACATCTCATGCTATAGGAAGGGTCTCAGGTTTGGTATAAGCATTGAGATATCACATCTCATGCTATAGGAAGGGTCTCAGGATCGGAATGGGAAGGAGGTGTATATGACATCTCATGCCATAGGAAGGGTCTTAGGTTTGGTATAAGCATTGAGATATCACATCTCTGCTATCGGAAGGGTCTCAGGATTGGAATGGGAAGGAGTTGGATATCCCATCTCATGTTATAGGAAGAGTCTCAGGTTTGGTATTAGAAGCATTGAGATATCACATCTCATGCTATAGGAAGTGTCTCAGGATTGGAATGGGAAGGACTTGGGTATCACATCTCATGCTATAGGGAGGGTCTCAAGTTTGATATTAGAAGCATTGAGATATCACATCTCATGCTATAGGAAGGGTCTCAGGATTGGAATGGGAAGGAGTTGGATATCACATCTCATGCTATAGGAAGGGTCTCAGGTTTGGTATAAGCAGTGAGATATCACATCTCATGCTATAGGAAGTGTCTCAGGATTGAAATGGGAAGGAGTTGGATATCACATCTCATGTTATAGGAAGGATCTCAGGTTTGGTATAAGCATTGAGATATAACATCTCTGCTATCGGAAGGGTCTCAGGATTGGAATGGGAAGGAGTTGGATATTCCCATCTCATGTTATAGGAAGGGTCTCAGGTTTGGTATTAGAAGCATTGAGATATCACATCGCATGCTATAGGAAGGGTCTCAGGATTGGAATGGGAAGGACTTGGATATCACATCTCATGCTATAGGGAGTGTCTCAAGTTTGATATTAGAAGCATTGAGATATCACATCTCAGGATATCGGAAGGGTCTCAGGATTGGAATGAGAAGGAGTTGGATATCACATCTCATGATAAAGGAAGGGTCTAAGGTTTGGAAGGGGAAGGATTTGGATATCACATCTCATGTTATAGGACGGGTCTCAGGTTTGGTATTAGAAGCATTGAGCTATCAAGTCTCATGGTATAGGAAGGGTCTCAGAATTGGAATGGGAAGGAGTTTGATATCACATCTCATGCCATAGTATGGGTCTCAGGTTTGGTAGAAGCATTGGGATATCACATCTCATGCTATCGGAAGGGTATCAGGATTGGATTTGGAAGGAGTTGGATATCCCATCTCATGCTATCGGAAGGGTCTCAGGTTGGAATGGGAAGGAGTTGGATATCACATCTCATGTTATAGGAAGGGTCTCAGGATTGGAATGGGAAGGACTTGGATATCACATCTCATGCTATAGGAAGGCTCTCAGGTTTGCAAGGGGAAAGAGTTGGATATCACATTTCTTGTTAGAGGTAGGATCTCAGGTTTGGTATTAGAGGCATTGAGATATCACATCTCATGCTATCAGAAGAGTCTCAGGATTGGAATGGGAAGGATTTGGATATCACATCTCATGCTAAAGGGAGGGTCTCAGGTTTGGAAGGGGAAGGAGTTGGATATCACATCTCATGTTATAGGAAGGATCTCAGGTTTGGTATTAGAAGTATTGAGATATCATATCTCATGCTATCGGAAGGATCTCAGGTTTGGTATAGAAGCATTGAGATATCATATCTCATGCTATCAGAAGGGTCTCAGGATTGGAATGGGAAGGAGTTGGATATCACATCTCATGCTAAAGGGAGGGTCTCAGGTTTGGAAGGGGTAGGATTTGGATATCACATCTCATGTTATAGGAAGGATCTCAGGTTTGGTATTAGAAGTATTGAGATATCACATCTCATGTTATCGGAAGGATCTCAGGTTTGGTATTAGAAGTATTGAGATATCACATCTCATGCTATAGGAAGGGTCTCAGGATTGGAATGGGAAGGAGTTGGATATCACATCTGTTAAGACGGATTTCTGAACTCTGTCCTGGTGGCGCAGAAGTTCAGAAGGCCAACCTAATTACTTGGAACAGGGTAACCTCTGGACGAGCCAGACCAATCAAGGTAGCGATCGCGGCGGTCAAGACTAGGTCTCAAGAGGGGTGAGGGTGACTGAAAGCCCGCAATGAGCACACAAAGCAAGAGCGCTTACAAACTACTCCAAACAGGTGTTATATCAAAAATATAAACACATTTATTTTAAGGCCTTTAAAACAACGACCGTAGCGAGAAAATCACAATATCACAATATTAAACCAACACATACCATATCCACACAATATATATACAAATACACAGTCGCAAGCGTTTAAAGCACGAAATATGTAGTCCACCTGAAAGGGAAGGAAAACAGGCAGTGCGATAATGCTTTCGACTCAGTTCGCCTTCAGAGGCACCTAACTAGATGGAAGTCCAAGCCCTGCGAAGAGTGGAGCCTTGTGCTCAAAGTACCTGCACGCGCTGGTGCCAACGGGCAAAAGGAGAAGCTCTTCGGAGGAAGTCAGGCAGTTCGGGTTAGTGCACAACAGAAGAAGAACAGGTTCCGCGACTCAAGCGCAGCCTCCACAGCGAGTAGAAGCAAAGCGCGAGTACGGACGAAAAGGGTGCTGTTTTTACACAGCGGGGAAAAGCAATGGGCTACTGCAGGAGGGCGACCAGATCCTAGCTATACTACTCACCGGTCCCCGAAGCAAGCAGACCCAGGCTTCTCCACGTTAGTTTCAGCAGCTGGCAGGTTCAGAAGAGCAGGGAACGCCTCGTAGTCGTGTAGAGCAAAAAGACGTCCCAATCGACGAAACCGGCACAGTTTGTTGCCGCAGCAGGACAACGGAGCGGCCGTGCGTATCTGAGTCAAAAGTACACTCCTCCCTTCAGACCTGGGAACGCCAAGTGCACGAAGCGTGGGAGAGTGACAAGGACTCGAGATACTGCACAACCTGTCGGCGGTTACAGAGCAGGACTCCCTTGTAAGCTGGTCAGTCAACTGGATGGCCCAGAGACGCTTCCGAAGGCTTACTTGGCAGGAGATGATGAAGATGCCGGGAATAGCTGTTCCTGCTATTCCAATAGGTCGAAGCACCAGTACAGGCCTTCTGGTTCGATCAAAGGAGGAAAGGGTTTCACAGGACGACAGCAGTGCAAAGGAGGATTCCTTCAGCGGGTCACCAGCGATTCCTCGGTCCAGCCTCTTGGTTGCAGGATACTTGGCTCCTGTATTCCTTCGTTCGTGAGAACTCAGGAGATCGACATGGTAGTGGTGTTTCCAGCCCCCTCTTATCCACGGTTCCCTTCGCGCCAAAACGGAGGGGAGCCAATGGGAGATCCGCTCATCAACACACACACCATACGTGGACCAATCACGGACCACGGTGGTCCCAGGCATTCACACCACCCTAGACTCTCTGGCACCCAGGATGTGTATTGGGACCAGACATCCCAGCCCACACCCTGGAGGCACACAAACGACATGTAGAAGCCCGCGAAAGCATCCGTGTTTCGCGGGAAAGTACATGCCCAAATAAGGAAGGCCCCGGGTCGCTCGACCTGGGGAAGGTGAAGGGAGCAAGACGGTCAGTGGACAAGACAAAGGAGCCTCGTGGTCTGGCCATTTTGGGAGCCAGGCCACCATTTTGGGTTCAGTGCGAAAAACGCACTCAGAACGCCAAAAGGAGCTCAAAATACACAAATCGATTGCTGCCACCATTCTAGTCCCTGAATGACTTGCACCGATCAAATACCATCCTAAACGAGTATCTAGGGCCTGTAGAAGGCTAGAGACCCAAGAGAGCTGTAACTTAGCTTACAGTGCCCTCTTGTGTCATGTTGCACTAAAGCTGCAACACGATAAAAGAAACTACGGGAAACAGCGTTCCCCGGTACTGACTGTCTTAAGGGCATGTCAGTTTCCCCGTAAGAAAGGAGCGAAAGCCCAGAGGAGTGCGGCAGAAGGCTGCACTTCTCTGGCAAAGTCAAGAACAAGGTGAAAAACAACAGCAAAAAGTTTAGGGGTTGCCACATGGAAGGAAAATTACCTACAATTACGAAATCTTTCCTAACAACATCTCATGCTAAAGGAAGGGTCTCAGGTTTGGCAGAAGCATTGAGATATCACATCTCATGCTATAGGAAGGGTCTCAGGATTGGAATGGGAAGGACTTAGATATCACATATCATGCTATAGGGAGGGTCTCAGTTTTGATATTAGAAGCATTGAGATATCACATCTCATGCTATCGGAAGTGTCTCAGGATTGGAATGGGAAGGAGCTGGATATCACATCTCATGCTAAAGGAAGGGTCTCAGGTTTGGAACGGGAAGGAGTTGGATATCACATCTCATGTTATAGGAAGGGTCTCAGGTTTGGTATAAACAGTGAGATATCACATCTCTGCTATCGGAAGTGTCTCAGGATTGGAATGGGAAGGAGTTGGATATCCCATCTCATGTTATAGGACGGGTCTCAGGTTTTTTATTAGAATCATTGAGATATCATATTGCATGCTGTAGGAAGGGTCTAAGGATTGGAATGGGAAGGACTTGGATATCACATCTCATGCTATAGATAGGCTCTCAGGTTTGGAAAGTGAAGGAGTTGGATATCACATTTCATGTTAGAGGAAGGATCTCAGGTTTGGTATTAGAGGCATTGAGATATCACATCTCAGGCTATAGGAAGGGTCTCAGGATTGGAATGGGAAGGAGTTGGATATCACATCTCATGCTATAGGAAGGGTCTCAGGTTTGGTATAAGCATTGAGATATCACATCTCATGCTATAGGAAGGGTCTCAGGATTGGAATGGAAGGAGTTGGATATCACATCTCATGTTATAGGAAGGATCTCAGGTTTGGTATTAGAAGCATTGAGACATCACATCTCATGCTATAGGAAGGGTCTCAGGATTGGAATGGGAAGGAGTTGGATATCACATCTCATGCTATAGGAAGGGTCTCAGGATTGGAATGGGAAGGAGTTGTATATGACATCTCATGCCGTAGGAAGGGTCTCAGGTTTGGTATAAACATTGAGGTATCACATCTCTGCTATCGAAAGGGTCTCAGGATTGGAATGGGAAGGAGTTGGATATCCCATCTCATGTTATAGGAAGAGTCTCAGGTTTGGTATTAGAAGCATTGAGATATCACATCTCATGCTATAGGAAGTGTCTCAGGATTGGAATGGGAAGGACTTGGGTATCACATCTCATGCTATAGGGAGGGTCTCAAGTTTGATATTAGAAGCATTGAGATATCACATCTCATGCTATAGGAAGGGTCTCAGGATTGGAATGGGAAGGAGTTGGATATCACATCTCATGCTATAGGAAGGGTCTCAGGTTTGGTATAAGCAGTGAGATATCACATCTCATGCTATAGGAAGTGTCTCAGGATTGGAATGGGAAGGAGTTGGATATCACATCTCATGTTATAGGAAGGATCTCAGGTTTGGTATAAGCATTGAGATATCACATCTCTGCTATCGGAAGGGTCTCAGGATTGGAATGGGAAGGAGTTGGATATTCCCATCTCATGTTATAGGAAGGGTCTCAGGTTTGGTATTAGAAGCATTGAGATATCACATCTCATGCTATAGGAAGGGTCTCAGGATTGGAATGGGAAGGACTTGGATATCACATCTCATGCTATAGGGAGGGTCTCAAGTTTGATATTAGAAGCATTGAGATATCACATCTCATGATATCGGAAGGGTCTCAGGATTGGAATGGGAAGGAGTTGGATATCACATCTCATGATAAAGGAAGGGTCTAAGGTTTGGAAGGGGAAGGATTTGGATATCACATCTCATGTTATAGGACGGGTCTCAGGTTTGGTATTAGAAGCATTGAGATATCAAGTCTCATGGTATAGGAAGGGTCTCAGAATTGGAATGGGAAGGAGTTGGATATCACATCTCAAGCTATAGGAAGGGTCTCAGGATTAGAATGGCAAGGAGTTTGATATCACATCTCATGCCATAGTATGGGTCTCAGGTTTGGTAGAAGCATTGGGATATCACCTCTCATGCTATCGGAAGGGTATCAGGATTGGATTTGGAAGGAGTTGGATATCCCATCTCATGCTATAGGAAGGGTCTCAGGTTGGAATGGGAAGGAGTTGGATATCACATCTCATGTTATAGGAAGGGTCTCAGGATTGGAATGGGAAGGACTTGGATATCACATCTCATGCTATAGGAAGGCTCTCAGGTTTGCAAGGGGAAAGAGTTGGATATCACATTTCATGTTAAAGGTAGGATCTCAGGTTTGGTATTAGAGGCATTGAGATATCACATCTCATGCTATCAGAAGAGTCTCAGGATTGGAATGGGAAGGAGTTGGATATCACATCTCATGCTAAAGGGAGAGTCTCAGGTTTGGAAGGGGAAGGATTTGGATATCACATCTCATGTTATAGGAAGGATCTCAGGTTTGGTATTAGAAGTATTGAGATATCACATCTCATGCTATCGGAAGGATCTCAGGTTTGGTATTAGAAGTATTGAGATATCACATCTCATGCTATAGGAAGGGTCTCAGGATTGGAATGGGAAGGAGTTGGATATCACATCTCATGCTAAAGGAAGGGTCTCAGGTTTGGTAGAAGCATTGAGATATCACATCTCATGCTATAGGAAGGGTCTCAGGATTGGAATGGGAAGGACTTAGATATCACATATCATGCTATAGGGAGGGTCTCAGTTTTGATATTAGAAGCATTGAGATATCACATCTCATGCTATCGGAAGTGTCTCAGGATTGGAATGGGAAGGAGCTGGATATCACATCTCATGCTAAAGGAAGGGTCTCAGATTTGGAACGGGAAGGAGTTGGATATCACATCTCATGTTATAGGAAGGGTCTCAGGTTTGGTATAAACATTGAGATATCACATCTCTGCTATCGGAAGTGTCTCAGGATTGGAATGGGAAGGAGTTGGATATCCCATCTCATGTTATAGGACGGGTCTCAGGTTTTTTATTAGAATCATTGAGATATCATATTGCATGCTGTAGGAAGGGTCTAAGGATTGGAATGGGAAGGACTTGGATATCACATCTCATGCTATAGATAGGCTCTCAGGTTTGGAAAGTGAAGGAGTTGGATATCACATTTCATGTTAGAGGAAGGATCTCAGGTTTGGTATTAGAGGCATTGAGATATCACATCTCAGGCTATAGGAAGGGTCTCAGGATTGGAATGGGAAGGAGTTGGATATCACATCTCATGCTATAGGAAGGGTCTCAGGTTTGGTATAAGCATTGAGATATCACATCTCATGTTATAGGAAGGGTCTAAGGATTGGAATGGAAGGAGTTGGATATCACATCTCATGTTATAGGAAGGATCTCAGGTTTGGTATTAGAAGCATTGAGACATCACATCTCATGCTATAGGAAGGGTCTCAGGATTGGAATGGGAAGGAGTTGGATATCACATCTCATGCTATAGGAAGGGTCTCAGGATTGGAATGGGAAGGAGTTGTATATGACATCTCATGCCGTAGGAAGGGTCTCAGATTTGGTATAAACATTGAGATATCACATCTCTGCTATCGAAAGGGTCTCAGGATTGGAATGGGAAGGAGTTGGATATCCCATCTCATGTTATAGGAAGAGTCTCAGGTTTGGTATTAGAAGCATTGAGATATCACATCTCATGCTATGGGAAGTGTCTCAGAATTGGAATGGGAAGGACTTGGATATCACATCTCATGCTATAGGTAGGGTCTCAAGTTTGATATTAGAAGCATTGAGATATCACATCTCATGCTATAGGAAGGGTCTGAGGATTGGAATGGGAAGGAGTTGGATATCACATCTCATGCTATGGGAAGGGTCTCAGGTTTGGTATAAGCAGTGAGATATCACATCTCATGCTATAGGAAGTGTCTCAGGATTGGAATGGGAAGGAGTTGGATATCACATCTCATGTTAAGGGAAGGATCTCAGGTTTGGTATAAGCATTGAGATATCACATCTCTGCTATCGGAAGAGTCTCAGGATTGGAATGGGAAGGAGTCGGATATTCCCATCTCATGTTATCGGAAGGGTCTCAGGTTTGGTATTAGAAGCATTGAGATATCACATCTCATGCTATAGGAAGGGTCTCAGGATTGGAATGGGAAGGACTTGGATATCACATCTCATGCTATAGGGAGGGTCTCAAGTTTGATATTAGAAGCTTTGAGATATCACATCTCATGATATCGGAAGGGTCTCAGGATTGGAATGGGAAGGAGTTGGATATCACATCTCATGATAAAGGAAGGGTCTAAGGTTTGGAAGGGGAAGGATTTGGATATCACATCTCATGTTATAGGACGGGTCTCAGGTTTGGTATTAGAAGCATTGAGATATCAAGTCTCATAGTATAGGAAGGGTCTCAGAATTGGAATGGGAAGGAGTTGGATATCACATCTCAAGCTATAGGAAGGGTCTCAGGATTGGAATGGGAAGGACTTGGATATCACATCTCATGCTAAAGGGAGGGTCTCAGGTTTGGAAGGGGAAGGATTTGGATATCACATCTCATGTTATAGGAAGGATCTCAGGTTTGGTATTAGAAGTATTGAGATATCACATCTCATGTTATCGGAAGGATCTCAGGTTTGGTATTAGAAGTATTGAGATATCACATCTCATGCTGTAGGAAGGGTCTAAGGATTGGAATGGGAAGGACTTGGATATCACATCTCATGCTATAGATAGGCTCTCAGGTTTGGAAAGTGAAGGAGTTGGATATCACATTTCATGTTAGAGGAAGGATCTCAGGTTTGGTATTAGAGGCATTGAGATATCACATCTCAGGCTATAGGAAGGGTCTCAGGATTGGAATGGGAAGGAGTTGGATATCACATCTCATGCTATAGGAAGGGTCTCAGGTTTGGTATAAGCATTGAGATATCACATCTCATGCTATAGGAAGGGTCTCAGGATTGGAATGGAAGGAGTTGGATATCACATCTCATGTTATAGGAAGGATCTCAGGTTTGGTATTAGAAGCATTGAGACATCACATCTCATGCTATAGGAAGGGTCTCAGGATTGGAATGGGAAGGAGTTGGATATCACATCTCATGCTATAGGAAGGGTCTCAGGATTGGAATGGGAATGAGTTGTATATGACATCTCATGCTATAGGAAGGGTCTCAGGATTGGAATGGGAAGGAGTTGTATATGACATCTCATGCCGTAGGAAGGGTCTCAGGTTTGGTATAAACATTGAGATATCACATCTCTGCTATCGAAAGGGTCTCAGGATTGGAATGGGAAGGAGTTGGATATCCCATCTCATGTTATAGGAAGAGTCTCAGGTTTGGTATTAGAAGCATTGAGATATCACATCTCATGCTATAGGAAGTGTCTCAGGATTGGAATGGGAAGGACTTGGGTATCACATCTCATGCTATAGGGAGGGTCTCAAGTTTGATATTAGAAGCATTGAGATATCACATCTCATGCTATAGGAAGGGTCTCAGGATTGGAATGGGAAGGAGTTGGATATCACATCTCATGCTATAGGAAGGGTCTCAGGTTTGGTATAAGCAGTGAGATATCACATCTCATGCTATAGGAAGTGTCTCAGGATTGGAATGGGAAGGAGTTGGATATCACATCTCATGTTATAGGACGGGTCTCAGGTTTGGTATTAGAAGCATTGAGATATCAAGTCTCATAGTATAGGAAGGGTCTCAGAATTGGAATGGGAAGGAGTTGGATATCACATCTCAAGCTATAGGAAGGGTCTCAGGATTGGAATGGTAAGGACTTGGATATCACATCTCATGCTAAAGGGAGGGTCTCAGGTTTGGAAGGGGAAGGATTTGGATATCACATCTCATGTTATAGGAAGGATCTCAGGTTTGTTATTAGAAGTATTGAGATATCACATCTCATGTTATCGGAAGGATCTCAGGTTTGGTATTAGAAGTATTGAGATATCACATCTCATGCTTTAGGAAGGGTCTAAGGATTGGAATGGGAAGGACTTGGATATCACATCTCATGCTATAGATAGGCTCTCAGGTTTGGAAAGTGAAGGAGTTGGATATCACATTTCATGTTAGAGGAAGGATCTCAGGTTTGGTATTAGAGGCATTGAGATATCACATCTCAGGCTATAGGAAGGGTCTCAGGATTGGAATGGGAAGGAGTTGGATATCACATCTCATGCTATAGGAAGGGTCTCAGGTTTGGTATAAGCATTGAGATATCACATCTCATGCTATAGGAAGGGTCTCAGGATTGGAATGGAAGGATTTGGATATCACATCTCATGTTATAGGAAGGATCTCAGGTTTGGTATTAGAAGCATTGAGACATCACATCTCATGCTATAGGAAGGGTCTCAGGATTGGAATGGGAAGGAGTTGGATATCACATCTCATGCTATAGGAAGGGTCTCAGGATTGGAATGGGAAGGAGTTGTATATGACATCTCATGCCGTAGGAAGGGTCTCAGGTTTGGTATAAACATTGAGATATCACATCTCTGCTATCGAAAGGGTCTCAGGATTGGAATGGGAAGGAGTTGGATATCCCATCTCATGTTATAGGAAGAGTCTCAGGTTTGGTATTAGAAGCATTGAGATATCACATCTCATGCTATAGGAAGTGTCTCAGGATTGGAATGGGAAGGACTTGGGTATCACATCTCATGCTATAGGGAGGGTCTCAAGTTTGATATTAGAAGCATTGAGATATCACATCTCATGCTATAGGAAGGGTCTCAGGATTGGAATGGGAAGAAGTTGGATATCACATCTCATGCTATAGGAAGGGTCTCAGGTTTGGTATAAGCAGTGAGATATCACATCTCATGCTATAGGAATTGTCTCAGGATTGGAATGGGAAGGAGTTGGATATCACATCTCATGTTATAGGAAGGATCTCAGGTTTGGTATAAGCATTGAGATATCACATCTCTGCTATCGGAAGGGTCTCAGGATTGGAATGGGAAGGAGTTGGATATTCCCATCTCATGTTATAGGAAGGGTCTCAGGTTTGGTATTAGAAGCATTGAGATATCACATCTCATGCTATAGGAAGGGTCTCAGGATTGGAATGGGAAGGACTTGGATATCACATCTCATGCTATAGGGAGGGTCTCAAGTTTGATATTAGAAGCATTCAGATATCACATCTCATGATATCGGAAGGGTCTCAGGATTGGAATGGGAAGGAGTTGGATATCACATCTCATGATAAAGGAAGGGTCTAAGGTTTGGAAGGGGAAGGATTTGGATATCACATCTCATGTTATAGGACAGTTCTCAGTTTTGGTATTAGAAGCATTGAGATATCAAGTCTCATGGTATAGGAAGGGTCTCAGAATTGGAATGGGAAGGAGTTGGATATCACATCTCAAGCTATAGGAAGGGTCTCAGGATTAGAATGGGAAGGAGTTTGATATCACATCTCATGCCATAGTATGGGTCTCAGGTTTGGTAGAAGCATTGGGATATCACATCTCATGCTATCGGAAGGGTATCAGGATTGGATTTGGAAGGAGTTGGATATCCCATCTCATGCTATAGGAAGGGTCTCAGGTTGGAATGGGAAGGCGTTGGATATCACATCTCATGTTATAGGAAGGGTCTCAGGATTGGAATGGGAAGGACTTGTATATCACATCTCATGCTATAGGAAGGCTCTCAGGTTTGCAAGGGGAAAGAGTTGGATATCACATTTCATGTTAAAGGTAGGATCTCAGGTTTGGTATTAGAGGCATTGAGATATCACATCTCATGCTATCAGAAGAGTCTCAGGATTGGAATGGGAAGGAGTTGGATATCACATCTCATGCTAAAGGGAGGGTCTCAGGTTTGGAAGGGGAAGGATTTGGATATCACATCTCATGTTATAGGAAGGATCTCAGGTTTGGTATTAGAAGTATTGAGATATCACATCTCATGCTATCGGAAGGATCTCAGGTTTGGTATAGAAGCATTGAGATATCATATCTCATGCTATCAGAAGGGTCTCAGGATTGGAATGGGAAGGAGTTGGATATCACATCTCATGCTAAAGGGAGGGTCTCAGGTTTGGAAGGGGAAGGATTTGGATATCACATCTCATGTTATAGGATGGATCTCAGGATTGGTATTAGAAGTATTGAGATATCACATCTCATGTTATCGGAAGGATCTCAGGTTTGGTATTAGAAGTATTGAGATATCACATCTCATGCTATAGGAAGGGTCTCAGGATTGGAATGGGAAGGAGTTGGATATCACATTTCATGCTAACGGAAGGGTCTCAGGTTTGGTAGAAGCATTGAGATATCACATCTCATGCTATAGGAAGGGTCTCAGAATTGGAATGGGAAGGACTTAGATATCACATATCATGCTATAGGGAGGGTCTCAGTTTTGATATTAGAAGCATTGAGATATCACATCTCATGCTATCGGAAGTGTCTCAGGATTGGAATGGGAAGGAGCTGGATATCACATCTCATGCTAAAGGAAGGGTCTCAGGTTTGGAATGGGAAGGAGTTGGATATCACATCTCATGTTATAGGAAGGGTCTCAGGTTTGGTATAAACATTGAGATATCACATCTCTGCTATTGGAAGTGTCTCAGGATTGGAATGGGAAGGAGTTGGATATCCCATCTCATGTTATAGGACGGGTCTCAGGTTTTTTATTAGAATCATTGAGATATCATATTGCATGCTGTAGGAAGGGTCTAAGGATTGGAATGGGAAGGACTTGGATATCACATCTCATGCTATAGATAGGCTCTCAGGTTTGGAAAGTGAAGGAGTTGGATATCACATTTCATGTTAGAGGAAGGATCTCAGGTTTGGTATTAGAGGCATTGAGATATCACATCTCAGGCTATAGGAAGGGTCTCAGGATTGGAATGGGAAGGAGTTGGATATCACATCTCATGCTATAGGAAGGGTCTCAGGTTTGGTATAAGCATTGAGATATCACATCTCATGCTATAGGAAGGATCTAAGGATTGGAATGGAAGGAGTTGGATATCACATCTCATGTTATAGGAAGGATCTCAGGTTTGGTATTAGAAGCATTGAGACATCACATCTCATGCTATAGGAAGGGTCTCAGGATTGGAATGGGAAGGAGTTGGATATCACATCTCATGCTATAGGAAGGGTCTCAGGATTGGAATGGGAAGGAGTTGTATATGACATCTCATGCCGTAGGAAGGGTCTCAGGTTTGGTATAAACATTGAGATATCACATCTCATGCTATCGGAAGGGTATCAGGATTGGATTTGGAAGGAGTTGGATATCCCATCTCATGCTATAGGAAGGGTCTCAGGTTGGAATGGGAAGGAGTTGGATATCACATCTCATGTTATAGGAAGGGTCTCAGGATTGGAATGGGAAGGACTTGGATATCACATCTCATGCTATAGGAAGGCTCTCAGGTTTGCAAGGGGAAAGAGTTGGATATCACATTTCATGTTAAAGGTAGGATCTCAGGTTTGGTATTAGAGTCATTGAGATATCACATCTCATGCTATCAGAAGAGTCTCAGGATTGGAATGGGAAGGAGTTGGATATCACATCTCATGCTAAAGGGAGGGTCTCAGGTTTGGAAGGGGAAGGATTTGGATATCACATCTCATGTTATAGGAAGGATCTCAGGTTTGGTATTAGAAGTATTGAGATATCACATCTCATGCTATCGGAAGGATCTCAGGTTTGGTATAGAAGCATTGAGATATCATATCTCATGCTATCAGAAGGGTCTCAGGATTGGAATGGGAAGGAGTTGGATATCACATCTCATGCTAAAGGGAGGGTCTCAGGTTTGGAAGGGGAAGGATTTGGATATCACATCTCATGTTATAGGATGGATCTCAGGTTTGGTATTAGAAGTATTGAGATATCACATCTCATGTTATCGAAAGGATCTCAGGTTTGGTATTAGAAGTATTGAGATATCACATCTCATGCTATAGGAAGGGTCTCAGGATTGGAATGGGAAGGAGTTGGATATCACATCTCATGCTAACGGAAGGGTCTCAGGTTTGGTAGAAGCATTGAGATATCACATCTCATGCTATAGGAAGGGTCTCAGGATTCGAATGGGAAGGACTTAGATATCACATATCATGCTATAGGGAGGGTCTCAGTTTTGATATTAGAAGCATTGAGATATCACATCTCATGCTATCGGAAGTGTCTCAGGATTGGAATGGGAAGGAGCTGGATATCACATCTCATGCTAAAGGAAGGGTCTCAGGTTTGGAACGGGAAGGAGTTGGATATCACATCTCATGTTATAGGAAGGGTCTCAGGTTTGGTATAAACATTGAGATATCACATCTCTGCTATCGGAAGTGTCTCAGGATTGGAATGGGAAGGAGTTGGATATCCCATCTCATGTTATAGGACGGGTCTCAGGTTTTTTATTAGAATCATTGAGATATCATATTGCATGCTGTAGGAAGGGTCTAAGGATTGGAATGGGAAGGACTTGGATATCACATCTCATGCTATAGATAGGCTCTCAGGTTTGGAAAGTGAAGGAGTTGGATATCACATTTCATGTTAGAGGAAGGATCTCAGGTTTGGTATTAGAGGCATTGAGATATCACATCTCAGGCTATAGGAAGGGTCTCAGGATTGGAATGGGAAGGAGTTGGATATCACATCTCATGCTATAGGAAGGGTCTCAGGTTTGGTATAAGCATTGAGATATCACATCTCATGCTATAGGAAGGATCTAAGGATTGGAATGGAAGGAGTTGGATATCACATCTCATGTTATAGGAAGGATCTCAGGTTTGGTATTAGAAGCATTGAGACATCACATCTCATGCTATAGCAAGGGTCTCATGATTGGAATGGGAAGGAGTTGGATATCACATCTCATGCTATAGGAAGGGTCTCAGGATTGGAATGGGAAGGAGTTGTATATGACATCTCATGCCGTAGGAAGGGTCTCAGGTTTGGTATAAACATTGAGATATCACATCTCTGCTATCGAAAGGGTCTCAGGATTGGAATGGGAAGGAGTTGGATATCCCATCTCATGTTATAGGAAGAGTCTCAGGTTTGGTATTAGAAGCATTGAGATATCACATCTCATGCTATAGGAAGTGTCTCAGGATTGGAATGGGAAGGACTTGGATATCACATCTCATGCTATAGGTAGGGTCTCAAGTTTGATATTAGAAGCATTGAGATATCACATCTCATGCTATAGGAAGGGTCTGAGGATTGGAATGGGAAGGAGTTGGATATCACATCTCATGCTATGGGAAGGGTCTCAGGTTTGGTATAAGCAGTGAAATATCACATCTCATGCTATAGGAAGTGTCTCAGGATTGGAATGGGAAGGAGTTGGATATCACATCTCATGTTATAGGAAGGATCTCACGTTTGGTATAAGCATTGAGATATCACATCTCTGCTATCGGGAGGGTCTCAGGATTGGAATGGGAAGGAGTTGGATATTCCCATCTCATGTTATAGGAAGGGTCTCAGGTTTGGTATTAGAAGCATTGAGATATCACATCTCATGCTATAGGAAGGGTCTCAGGATTGGAATGGGAAGGACTTGGATATCACATCTCATGCTATAGGGAGGGTCTCAAGTTTGATATTAGAAGCTTTGAGATATCACATCTCATGATATCGGAAGGGTCTCAGGATTGGAATGGGAAGGAGTTGGATATCACATCTCATGATAAAGGAAGGGTCTAAGGTTTGGAAGGGGAAGGATTTGGATATCACATCTCATGTTAAGGGACGGGTCTCAGGTTTGGTATTAGAAGCATTGAGATATCAAGTCTCATAGTATAGGAAGGGTCTCAGAATTGGAATGGGAAGGAGTTGGATATCACATCTCAAGCTATAGGAAGGGTCTCAGGATTGCAATGGGAAGGACTTGGATATCACATCTCATGCTATAGGAAGGCTCTCAGGTTTGGAAGGGGAAAGAGTTGGATATCACATTTCATGTTAGAGGTAGGATCTCAGGTTTGGTATTAGAGGCATTGAGATATCACATCTCATGCTATCAGAAGGGTCTCAGGAATGGAATGGGAAGGAGTTGGATATCACATCTCATGCTAAAGGGAGGGTCTCAGGTTTGGAAGGGGAAGGATTTGGATATCACATCTCATGTTATAGGAAGGATCTCAGGTTTGGTATTAGAAGCATTGAGATATCACATCTCATGCTATAGGAAGTGTCTCAGGATTGGAATGGGAAGGACTTGGGTATCACATCTCATGCTATAGGGAGGGTCTCAAGTTTGATATTAGAAGCATTGAGATATCACATCTCATGCTATAGGAAGGGTCTCAGGATTGGAATGGGAAGGAGTTGGATATCACATCTCATGCTATAGGAAGGGTCTCAGGTTTGGTATAAGCAGTGAGATATCACATCTCATGCTATAGGAAGTGTCTCAGGATTGGAATGGGAAGGAGTTGGATATCACATCTCATGTTATAGGACGGGTCTCAGGTTTGGTATTAGAAGCGTTGAGATATCAAGTCTCATAGTATAGGAAGGGTCTCAGAATTGGAATGGGAAGGAGTTGGATATCACATCTCAAGCTATAGGAAGGGTCTCAGGATTGGAATGGTAAGGACTTGGATATCACATCTCATGCTAAAGGGAGGGTCTCAGGTTTGGAAGGGGAAGGATTTGGATATCACATCTCATGTTATAGGAAGGATCTCAGGTTTGTTATTAGAAGTATTGAGATATCACATCTCATGTTATCGGAAGGATCTCAGGTTTGGTATTAGAAGTATTGAGATATCACATCTCATGCTTTAGGAAGGGTCTAAGGTTTTTTATTAGAATCATTGAGATATCATATTGCATGCTGTAGGAAGGGTCTAAGGATTGGAATGGGAAGGACTTGGATATCACATCTCATGCTATAGATAGGCTCTCAGGTTTGGAAAGTGAAGGAGTTGGATATCACATTTCATGTTAGAGGAAGGATCTCAGGTTTGGTATTAGAGGCATTGAGATATCACATCTCAGGCTATAGGAAGGGTCTCAGGATTGGAATGGGAAGGAGTTGGATATCACATCTCATGCTATAGGAAGGGTCTCAGGTTTGGTATAAGCATTGAGATATCACATCTCATGCTATAGGAAGGATCTAAGGATTGGAATGGAAGGAGTTGGATATCACATCTCATGTTATAGGAAGGATCTCAGGTTTGGTATTAGAAGCATTGAGACATCACATCTCATGCTATAGCAAGGGTCTCATGATTGGAATGGGAAGGAGTTGGATATCACATCTCATGCTATAGGAAGGGTCTCAGGATTGGAATGGGAAGGAGTTGTATATGACATCTCATGCCGTAGGAAGGGTCTCAGGTTTGGTATAAACATTGAGATATCACATCTCTGCTATCGAAAGGGTCTCAGGATTGGAATGGGAAGGAGTTGGATATCCCATCTCATGTTATAGGAAGAGTCTCAGGTTTGGTATTAGAAGCATTGAGATATCACATCTCATGCTATAGGAAGTGTCTCAGGATTGGAATGGGAAGGACTTGGATATCACATCTCATGCTATAGGTAGGGTCTCAAGTTTGATATTAGAAGCATTGAGATATCACATCTCATGCTATAGGAAGGGTCTGAGGATTGGAATGGGAAGGAGTTGGATATCACATCTCATGCTATGGGAAGGGTCTCAGGTTTGGTATAAGCAGTGAAATATCACATCTCATGCTATAGGAAGTGTCTCAGGATTGGAATGGGAAGGAGTTGGATATCACATCTCATGTTATAGGAAGGATCTCACGTTTGGTATAAGCATTGAGATATCACATCTCTGCTATCGGGAGGGTCTCAGGATTGGAATGGGAAGGAGTTGGATATTCCCATCTCATGTTATAGGAAGGGTCTCAGGTTTGGTATTAGAAGCATTGAGATATCACATCTCATGCTATAGGAAGGGTCTCAGGATTGGAATGGGAAGGACTTGGATATCACATCTCATGCTATAGGGAGGGTCTCAAGTTTGATATTAGAAGCTTTGAGATATCACATCTCATGATATCGGAAGGGTCTCAGGATTGGAATGGGAAGGAGTTGGATATCACATCTCATGATAAAGGAAGGGTCTAAGGTTTGGAAGGGGAAGGATTTGGATATCACATCTCATGTTAAGGGACGGGTCTCAGGTTTGGTATTAGAAGCATTGAGATATCAAGTCTCATAGTATAGGAAGGGTCTCAGAATTGGAATGGGAAGGAGTTGGATATCACATCTCAAGCTATAGGAAGGGTCTCAGGATTGCAATGGGAAGGACTTGGATATCACATCTCATGCTATAGGAAGGCTCTCAGGTTTGGAAGGGGAAAGAGTTGGATATCACATTTCATGTTAGAGGTAGGATCTCAGGTTTGGTATTAGAGGCATTGAGATATCACATCTCATGCTATCAGAAGGGTCTCAGGAATGGAATGGGAAGGAGTTGGATATCACATCTCATGCTAAAGGGAGGGTCTCAGGTTTGGAAGGGGAAGGATTTGGATATCACATCTCATGTTATAGGAAGGATCTCAGGTTTGGTATTAGAAGCATTGAGATATCACATCTCATGCTATAGGAAGTGTCTCAGGATTGGAATGGGAAGGACTTGGGTATCACATCTCATGCTATAGGGAGGGTCTCAAGTTTGATATTAGAAGCATTGAGATATCACATCTCATGCTATAGGAAGGGTCTCAGGAT
Source organism: Ambystoma mexicanum (assembly GCF_040938575.1). Lineage (NCBI taxonomy): Eukaryota > Metazoa > Chordata > Amphibia > Caudata > Ambystomatidae > Ambystoma > Ambystoma mexicanum. Next base: position 793,118,107 of record NC_090929.1, read on the forward strand.
TGGAATGGGAAGGAGTTGGATATCACATCTCATGCTATAGGAAGGGTCTCAGGTTTGGTATAAGCAGTGAGATATCACATCTCATGCTATAGGAAGTGTCTCAGGATTGGAATGGGAAGGAGTTGGATATCACATCTCATGTTATAGGACGGGTCTCAGGTTTGGTATTAGAAGCGTTGAGATATCAAGTCTCATAGTATAGGAAGGGTCTCAGAATTGGAATGGGAAGGAGTTGGATATCACATCTCAAGCTATAGGAAGGGTCTCAGGATTGGAATGGTAAGGACTTGGATATCACATCTCATGCTAAAGGGAGGGTCTCAGGTTTGGAAGGGGAAGGATTTGGATATCACATCTCATGTTATAGGAAGGATCTCAGGTTTGTTATTAGAAGTATTGAGATATCACATCTCATGTTATCGGAAGGATCTCAGGTTTGGTATTAGAAGTATTGAGATATCACATCTCATGCTTTAGGAAGGGTCTAAGGATTGGAATGGGAAGGACTTGGATATCACATCTCATGCTATAGATAGGCTCTCAGGTTTGGAAAGTGAAGGAGTTGGATATCACATTTCATGTTAGAGGAAGGATCTCAGGTTTGGTATTAGAGGCATTGAGATATCACATCTCAGGCTATAGGAAGGGTCTCAGGATTGGAATGGGAAGGAGTTGGATATCACATCTCATGCTATAGGAAGGGTCTCAGGTTTGGTATAAGCATTGAGATATCACATCTCATGCTATAGGAAGGGTCTCAGGATTGGAATGGAAGGATTTGGATATCACATCTCATGTTATAGGAAGGATCTCAGGTTTGGTATTAGAAGCATTGAGACATCACATCTCATGCTATAGGAAGGGTCTCAGGATTGGAATGGGAAGGAGTTGGATATCACATCTCATGCTATAGGAAGGGTCTCAGGATTGGAATGGGAAGGAGTTGTATATGACATCTCATGCCGTAGGAAGGGTCTCAGGTTTGGTATAAACATTGAGATATCACATCTCTGCTATCGAAAGGGTCTCAGGATTGGAATGGGAAGGAGTTGGATATCCCATCTCATGTTATAGGAAGAGTCTCAGGTTTGGTATTAGAAGCATTGAGATATCACATCTCATGCTATAGGAAGTGTCTCAGGATTGGAATGGGAAGGACTTGGGTATCACATCTCATGCTATAGGGAGGGTCTCAAGTTTGATATTAGAAGCATTGAGATATCACATCTCATGCTATAGGAAGGGTCTCAGGATTGGAATGGGAAGAAGTTGGATATCACATCTCATGCTATAGGAAGGGTCTCAGGTTTGGTATAAGCAGTGAGATATCACATCTCATGCTATAGGAATTGTCTCAGGATTGGAATGGGAAGGAGTTGGATATCACATCTCATGTTATAGGAAGGATCTCAGGTTTGGTATAAGCATTGAGATATCACATCTCTGCTATCGGAAGGGTCTCAGGATTGGAATGGGAAGGAGTTGGATATTCCCATCTCATGTTATAGGAAGGGTCTCAGGTTTGGTATTAGAAGCATTGAGATATCACATCTCATGCTATAGGAAGGGTCTCAGGATTGGAATGGGAAGGACTTGGATATCACATCTCATGCTATAGGGAGGGTCTCAAGTTTGATATTAGAAGCATTCAGATATCACATCTCATGATATCGGAAGGGTCTCAGGATTGGAATGGGAAGGAGTTGGATATCACATCTCATGATAAAGGAAGGGTCTAAGGTTTGGAAGGGGAAGGATTTGGATATCACATCTCATGTTATAGGACAGTTCTCAGTTTTGGTATTAGAAGCATTGAGATATCAAGTCTCATGGTATAGGAAGGGTCTCAGAATTGGAATGGGAAGGAGTTGGATATCACATCTCAAGCTATAGGAAGGGTCTCAGGATTAGAATGGGAAGGAGTTTGATATCACATCTCATGCCATAGTATGGGTCTCAGGTTTGGTAGAAGCATTGGGATATCACATCTCATGCTATCGGAAGGGTATCAGGATTGGATTTGGAAGGAGTTGGATATCCCATCTCATGCTATAGGAAGGGTCTCAGGTTGGAATGGGAAGGCGTTGGATATCACATCTCATGTTATAGGAAGGGTCTCAGGATTGGAATGGGAAGGACTTGTATATCACATCTCATGCTATAGGAAGGCTCTCAGGTTTGCAAGGGGAAAGAGTTGGATATCACATTTCATGTTAAAGGTAGGATCTCAGGTTTGGTATTAGAGGCATTGAGATATCACATCTCATGCTATCAGAAGAGTCTCAGGATTGGAATGGGAAGGAGTTGGATATCACATCTCATGCTAAAGGGAGGGTCTCAGGTTTGGAAGGGGAAGGATTTGGATATCACATCTCATGTTATAGGAAGGATCTCAGGTTTGGTATTAGAAGTATTGAGATATCACATCTCATGCTATCGGAAGGATCTCAGGTTTGGTATAGAAGCATTGAGATATCATATCTCATGCTATCAGAAGGGTCTCAGGATTGGAATGGGAAGGAGTTGGATATCACATCTCATGCTAAAGGGAGGGTCTCAGGTTTGGAAGGGGAAGGATTTGGATATCACATCTCATGTTATAGGATGGATCTCAGGATTGGTATTAGAAGTATTGAGATATCACATCTCATGTTATCGGAAGGATCTCAGGTTTGGTATTAGAAGTATTGAGAAATCACATCTCATGCTATAGGAAGGGTCTCAGGATTGGAATGGGAAGGAGTTGGATATCACATTTCATGCTAACGGAAGGGTCTCAGGTTTGGTAGAAGCATTGAGATATCACATCTCATGCTATAGGAAGGGTCTCAGAATTGGAATGGGAAGGACTTAGATATCACATATCATGCTATAGGGAGGGTCTCAGTTTTGATATTAGAAGCATTGAGATATCACATCTCATGCTATCGGAAGTGTCTCAGGATTGGAATGGGAAGGAGCTGGATATCACATCTCATGCTAAAGGAAGGGTCTCAGGTTTGGAATGGGAAGGAGTTGGATATCACATCTCATGTTATAGGAAGGGTCTCAGGTTTGGTATAAACATTGAGATATCACATCTCTGCTATTGGAAGTGTCTCAGGATTGGAATGGGAAGGAGTTGGATATCCCATCTCATGTTATAGGACGGGTCTCAGGTTTTTTATTAGAATCATTGAGATATCATATTGCATGCTGTAGGAAGGGTCTAAGGATTGGAATGGGAAGGACTTGGATATCACATCTCATGCTATAGATAGGCTCTCAGGTTTGGAAAGTGAAGGAGTTGGATATCACATTTCATGTTAGAGGAAGGATCTCAGGTTTGGTATTAGAGGCATTGAGATATCACATCTCAGGCTATAGGAAGGGTCTCAGGATTGGAATGGGAAGGAGTTGGATATCACATCTCATGCTATAGGAAGGGTCTCAGGTTTGGTATAAGCATTGAGATATCACATCTCATGCTATAGGAAGGATCTAAGGATTGGAATGGAAGGAGTTGGATATCACATCTCATGTTATAGGAAGGATCTCAGGTTTGGTATTAGAAGCATTGAGACATCACATCTCATGCTATAGGAAGGGTCTCAGGATTGGAATGGGAAGGAGTTGGATATCACATCTCATGCTATAGGAAGGGTCTCAGGATTGGAATGGGAAGGAGTTGTATATTACATCTCATGCCGTAGGAAGGGTCTCAGGTTTGGTATAAACATTGAGATATCACATCTCATGCTATCGGAAGGGTATCAGGATTGGATTTGGAAGGAGTTGGATATCCCATCTCATGCTATAGGAAGGGTCTCAGGTTGGAATGGGAAGGAGTTGGATATCACATCTCATGTTATAGGAAGGGTCTCAGGATTGGAATGGGAAGGACTTGGATATCACATCTCATGCTATAGGAAGGCTCTCAGGTTTGCAAGGGGAAAGAGTTGGATATCACATTTCATGTTAAAGGTAGGATCTCAGGTTTGGTATTAGAGTCATTGAGATATCACATCTCATGCTATCAGAAGAGTCTCAGGATTGGAATGGGAAGGAGTTGGATATCACATCTCATGCTAAAGGGAGGGTCTCAGGTTTGGAAGGGGAAGGATTTGGATATCACATCTCATGTTATAGGAAGGATCTCAGGTTTGGTATTAGAAGTATTGAGATATCACATCTCATGCTATCGGAAGGATCTCAGGTTTGGTATAGAAGCATTGAGATATCATATCTCATGCTATCAGAAGGGTCTCAGGATTGGAATGGGAAGGAGTTGGATATCACATCTCATGCTAAAGGGAGGGTCTCAGGTTTGGAAGGGGAAGGATTTGGATATCACATCTCATGTTATAGGATGGATCTCAGGTTTGGTATTAGAAGTATTGAGATATCACATCTCATGTTATCGAAAGGATCTCAGGTTTGGTATTAGAAGTATTGAGATATCACATCTCATGCTATAGGAAGGGTCTCAGGATTGGAATGGGAAGGAGTTGGATATCACATCTCATGCTAACGGAAGGGTCTCAGGTTTGGTAGAAGCATTGAGATATCACATCTCATGCTATAGGAAGGGTCTCAGGATTCGAATGGGAAGGACTTAGATATCACATATCATGCTATAGGGAGGGTCTCAGTTTTGATATTAGAAGCATTGAGATATCACATCTCATGCTATCGGAAGTGTCTCAGGATTGGAATGGGAAGGAGCTGGATATCACATCTCATGCTAAAGGAAGGGTCTCAGGTTTGGAACGGGAAGGAGTTGGATATCACATCTCATGTTATAGGAAGGGTCTCAGGTTTGGTATAAACATTGAGATATCACATCTCTGCTATCGGAAGTGTCTCAGGATTGGAATGGGAAGGAGTTGGATATCCCATCTCATGTTATAGGACGGGTCTCAGGTTTTTTATTAGAATCATTGAGATATCATATTGCATGCTGTAGGAAGGGTCTAAGGATTGGAATGGGAAGGACTTGGATATCACATCTCATGCTATAGATAGGCTCTCAGGTTTGGAAAGTGAAGGAGTTGGATATCACATTTCATGTTAGAGGAAGGATCTCAGGTTTGGTATTAGAGGCATTGAGATATCACATCTCAGGCTATAGGAAGGGTCTCAGGATTGGAATGGGAAGGAGTTGGATATCACATCTCATGCTATAGGAAGGGTCTCAGGTTTGGTATAAGCATTGAGATATCACATCTCATGCTATAGGAAGGATCTAAGGATTGGAATGGAAGGAGTTGGATATCACATCTCATGTTATAGGAAGGATCTCAGGTTTGGTATTAGAAGCATTGAGACATCACATCTCATGCTATAGGAAGGGTCTCATGATTGGAATGGGAAGGAGTTGGATATCACATCTCATGCTATAGGAAGGGTCTCAGGATTGGAATGGGAAGGAGTTGTATATGACATCTCATGCCGTAGGAAGGGTCTCAGGTTTGGTATAAACATTGAGATATCACATCTCTGCTATCGAAAGGGTCTCAGGATTGGAATGGGAAGGAGTTGGATATCCCATCTCATGTTATAGGAAGAGTCTCAGGTTTGGTATTAGAAGCATTGAGATATCACATCTCATGCTATAGGAAGTGTCTCAGGATTGGAATGGGAAGGACTTGGATATCACATCTCATGCTATAGGTAGGGTCTCAAGTTTGATATTAGAAGCATTGAGATATCACATCTCATGCTATAGGAAGGGTCTGAGGATTGGAATGGGAAGGAGTTGGATATCACATCTCATGCTATGGGAAGGGTCTCAGGTTTGGTATAAGCAGTGAAATATCACATCTCATGCTATAGGAAGTGTCTCAGGATTGGAATGGGAAGGAGTTGGATATCACATCTCATGTTATAGGAAGGATCTCACGTTTGGTATAAGCATTGAGATATCACATCTCTGCTATCGGGAGGGTCTCAGGATTGGAATGGGAAGGAGTTGGATATTCCCATCTCATGTTATAGGAAGGGTCTCAGGTTTGGTATTAGAAGCATTGAGATATCACATCTCATGCTATAGGAAGGGTCTCAGGATTGGAATGGGAAGGACTTGGATATCACATCTCATGCTATAGGGAGGGTCTCAAGTTTGATATTAGAAGCTTTGAGATATCACATCTCATGATATCGGAAGGGTCTCAGGATTGGAATGGGAAGGAGTTGGATATCACATCTCATGATAAAGGAAGGGTCTAAGGTTTGGAAGGGGAAGGATTTGGATATCACATCTCATGTTAAGGGACGGGTCTCAGGTTTGGTATTAGAAGCATTGAGATATCAAGTCTCATAGTATAGGAAGGGTCTCAGAATTGGAATGGGAAGGAGTTGGATATCACATCTCAAGCTATAGGAAGGGTCTCAGGATTGCAATGGGAAGGACTTGGATATCACATCTCATGCTATAGGAAGGCTCTCAGGTTTGGAAGGGGAAAGAGTTGGATATCACATTTCATGTTAGAGGTAGGATCTCAGGTTTGGTATTAGAGGCATTGAGATATCACATCTCATGCTATCAGAAGGGTCTCAGGAATGGAATGGGAAGGAGTTGGATATCACATCTCATGCTAAAGGGAGGGTCTCAGGTTTGGAAGGGGAAGGATTTGGATATCACATCTCATGTTATAGGAAGGATCTCAGGTTTGGTATTAGAAGCATTGAGATATCACATCTCATGCTATCAGAAGGGTCTCAGGATTGGAATGGGAAGGAGTTGGATATCACATCTCATGCTATCGGAAGGATCTCAGGTTTGGTATTAGAAGCATTGAGATATCACATCTCATGCTATCAGAAGGGTCTCAGGATTGGAATGGGAAGGAGTTGGATATCACATCTCATGCTAAAGGGAGGGTCTCAGGTTTGGAAGGGGAAGGATTTGGATATCACATCTCATGTTATCGGAAGGATCTCAGGTTTTTATTAGAAGTATTGAGATATCATATCTCATGCTATAGGAAGGGTCTCAGGATTGGAATGGGAAGGAGTTGGATATCACATCTCATGCTATAGGGAGGGTCTCAGGATTGGAATGGGAAGGACTTAGATATCACATATCATGCTATAGGGAGGGTCTCAGTTTTGATATTAGAAGCATTGAGATATCACATCTCATGCTATCAGAAGTGTCTCAGGATTGGAATGGGAAGGAGCTGGATATCACATCTCATGCTAAAGGAAGGCTCTCAGGTTTGGAACGGGAAGGATTTGGATATCACATCTCATGTTATAGGAAGGGTCTCAGGTTTGGTATAAGCATTGAGATATCACATCTCTGCTATCGGAAGTGTCTCAGGATTGGAATGGGAAGGAGTTGGATATCCCATCTCATGTTATAGGACGGGTCTCAGGTTTGTTATTAGAATCATTGAGATATCATATTGCATGCTGTAGGAAGGGTCTAAGGATTGGAATGGGAAGGACTTGGATATCACATCTCATGCTATAGATAGGCTCTTAGGTTTGGAAAGGGAAGGAGTTGGATATCACATTTCATGTTAGAGGAAGGATCTCAGGTTTGGTATTAGAAGCATTGAGATATCACATCTCATGCTATAGGAAGGGTCTCAGGATTGGAATGGGAAGTAGTTGGATATCACATCTCATGCTACAGGAAGGGTCTCAGGTTTGGTATAAGCATTGAGATATCACATCTCATGCTATAGGACGGGTCTCAGGATTGGAATGGAAGGAGTTGGATATCACATCTCATGTTATAGGGAGGATCTCAGGTTTGGTATTAGAAGCATTGAGACATCACATCTCATGCTATAGGAAGGGTCTCAGGGTTGGAATGGGAACGAGTTGGATATCACATCTCATCCAATAGGAAGGGTCTCAGGTTTGGAATGGGAAGGAATTGGATATCACATCTCATGTTATAGGAAGGATCTCAGGTTTGGTATTAGAAGCATTGAGATATCATATCTCATGCTATAGGAAGGGTCTGAGGATTGGAATGTGAAGGATTTGGATATCACATCTCATGCTAAAGGAAGGGTCTCAGGTTTGGTAGAAGTATTGAGATATCACGTCTCTGCTATCGGAAGGGTCTCAGGATTGGATTGGGAAGGAGTTGGATATCCCTTCTCATGCTATAGGAAGGGTCTCAGGATTGGAATGGGAAGGAGTTGTATATGACATCTCATGCCGTAGGAAGGGTCTCAGGTTTGGTATAAACATTGAGATATCACATCTCATGCTATCGGAAGGGTATCAGGATTGGATTTGGAAGGAGTTGGATATCCCATCTCATGCTATAGGAAGGGTCTCAGGTTGGAATGGGAAGGAGTTGGATATCACATCTCATGTTATAGGAAGGGTCTCAGGATTGGAATGGGAAGGACTTGGATATCACATCTCATGCTATAGGAAGGCTCTCAGATTTGCAAGGGGAAAGAGTTGGATATCACATTTCATGTTAAAGGTAGGATCTCAGGTTTGGTATTAGAGTCATTGAGATATCACATCTCATGCTATCAGAAGAGTCTCAGGATTGGAATGGGAAGGAGTTGGATATCACATCTCATGCTAAAGGGAGGGTCTCAGGTTTGGAAGGGGAAGGATTTGGATATCACATCTCATGTTATAGGAAGGATCTCAGGTTTGGTATTAGAAGTATTGAGATATCACATCTCATGCTATCGGAAGGATCTCAGGTTTGGTATAGAAGCATTGAGATATCATATCTCATGCTATCAGAAGGGTCTCAGGATTGGAATGGGAAGGAGTTGGATATCACATCTCATGCTAAAGGGAGGGTCTCAGGTTTGGAAGGGGAAGGATTTGGATATCACATCTCATGTTATAGGATGGATCTCAGGTTTGGTATTAGAAGTATTGAGATATCACATCTCATGTTATCGGAAGGATCTCAGGTTTGGTATTAGAAGTATTGAGATATCACATCTCATGCTATAGGAAGGGTCTCAGGATTGGAATGGGAAGGAGTTGGATATCACATCTCATGCTAACGGAAGGGTCTCAGGTTTGGTAGAAGCATTGAGATATCACATCTCATGCTATAGGAAGGGTCTCAGGATTCGAATGGGAAGGACTTAGATATCACATATCATGCTATAGGGAGGGTCTCAGTTTTGATATTAGAAGCATTGAGATATCACATCTCATGCTATCGGAAGTGTCTCAGGATTGGAATGGGAAGGAGCTGGATATCACATCTCATGCTAAAGGAAGGGTCTCAGGTTTGGAACGGGAAGGAGTTGGATATCACATCTCATGTTATAGGAAGGGTCTCAGGTTTGGTATAAACATTGAGATATCACATCTCTGCTATCGGAAGTGTCTCAGGATTGGAATGGGAAGGAGTTGGATATCCCATCTCATGTTATAGGACGGGTCTCAGGTTTTTTATTAGAATCATTGAGATATCATATTGCATGCTGTAGGAAGGGTCTAAGGATTGGAATGGGAAGGACTTGGATATCACATCTCATGCTATAGATAGGCTCTCAGGTTTGGAAAGTGAAGGAGTTGGATATCACATTTCATGTTAGAGGAAGGATCTCAGGTTTGGTATTAGAGGCATTGAGATATCACATCTCAGGCTATAGGAAGGGTCTCAGGATTGGAATGGGAAGGAGTTGGATATCACATCTCATGCTATAGGAAGGGTCTCAGGTTTGGTATAAGCATTGAGATATCACATCTCATGCTATAGGAAGGATCTAAGGATTGGAATGGAAGGAGTTGGATATCACATCTCATGTTATAGGAAGGATCTCAGGTTTGGTATTAGAAGCATTGAGACATCACATCTCATGCTATAGGAAGGGTCTCAGGATTGGAATGGGAAGGAGTTGGATATCACATCTCATGCTATAGGAAGGGTCTCAGGATTGGAATGGGAAGGAGTTGTATATGACATCTCATGCCGTAGGAAGGGTCTCAGGTTTGGTATAAACATTGAGATATCACATCTCTGCTATCGAAAGGGTCTCAGGATTGGAATGGGAAGGAGTTGGATATCCCATCTCATGTTATAGGAAGAGTCTCAGGTTTGGTATTAGAAGCATTGAGATATCACATCTCATGCTATAGGAAGTGTCTCAGGATTGGAATGGGAAGGACTTGGATATCACATCTCATGCTATAGGTAGGGTCTCAAGTTTGATATTAGAAGCATTGAGATATCACATCTCATGCTATAGGAAGGGTCTGAGGATTGGAATGGGAAGGAGTTGGATATCACATCTCATGCTATGGGAAGGGTCTCAGGTTTGGTATAAGCAGTGAAATATCACATCTCATGCTATAGGAAGTGTCTCAGGATTGGAATGGGAAGGAGTTGGATATCACATCTCATGTTATAGGAAGGATCTCACGTTTGGTATAAGCATTGAGATATCACATCTCTGCTATCGGAAGGGTCTCAGGATTGGAATGGGAAGGAGTTGGATATTCCCATCTCATGTTATAGGAAGGGTCTCAGGTTTGGTATTAGAAGCACTGAGATATCACATCTCATGCTATAGGAAGGGTCTCAGGATTGGAATGGGAAGGACTTGGATATCACATCTCATGCTATAGGGAGGGTCTCAAGTTTGATATTAGAAGCTTTGAGATATCACATCTCATGATATCGGAAGGGTCTCAGGATTGGAATGGGAAGGAGTTGGATATCACATCTCATGATAAAGGAAGGGTCTAAGGTTTGGAAGGGGAAGGATTTGGATATCACATCTCATGTTATAGGACGGGTCTCAGGTTTGGTATTAGAAGCATTGAGATATCAAGTCTCATAGTATAGGAAGGGTCTCAGAATTGGAATGGGAAGGAGTTGGATATCACATCTCAAGCTATAGGAAGGGTCTCAGGATTGCAATGGGAAGGACTTGGATATCACATCTCATGCTATAGGAAGGCTCTCAGGTTTGGAAGGGGAAAGAGTTGGATATCACATTTCATGTTAGAGGTAGGATCTCAGGTTTGGTATTAGAGGCATTGAGATATCACATCTCATGCTATCAGAAGGGTCTCAGGAATGGAATGGGAAGGAGTTGGATATCACATCTCATGCTAAAGGGAGGGTCTCAGGTTTGGAAGGGGAAGGATTTGGATATCACATCTCATGTTATAGGAAGGATCTCAGGTTTGGTATTAGAAGCATTGAGATATCACATCTCATGCTATCAGAAGGGTCTCAGGATTGGAATGGGAAGGAGTTGGATATCACATCTCATGCTATCGGAAGGATCTCAGGTTTGGTATTAGAAGCATTGAGATATCACATCTCATGCTATCAGAAGGGTCTCAGGATTGGAATGGGAAGGAGTTGGATATCACATCTCATGCTAAAGGGAGGGTCTCAGGTTTGGAAGGGGAAGGATTTGGATATCACATCTCATGTTATCGGAAGGATCTCAGGTTTGGTATTAGAAGTATTGAGATATCATATCTCATGCTATAGGAAGGGTCTCAGGATTGGAATGGGAAGGAGTTGGATATCACATCTCATGCTATAGGGAGGGTCTCAGGATTGGAATGGGAAGGACTTAGATATCACATATGATGCTATAGGGAGGGTCTCAGTTTTGATATTAGAAGCATTGAGATATCACATCTCATGCTATCAGAAGTGTCTCAGGATTGGAATGGGAAGGAGCTGGATATCACATCTCATGCTAAAGGAAGGGTCTCAGGTTTGGAACGGGAAGGATTTGGATATCACATCTCATGTTATAGGAAGGGTCTCAGGTTTGGTATAAGCATTGAGATATCACATCTCATGCTATAGGAAGGGTCTCAGGATTGGAATGGGAAGTAGTTGGATATCCCATCTCATGTTATAGGAAGGGTCTCAGGTTTGGTATAAGCATTGAGATATCACATCTCATGCTATAGGACGGGTCTCAGGATTGGAATGGAAGGAGTTGGATATCACATCTCATGTTATAGGGAGGATCTCAGGTTTGGTATTAGAAGCATTGAGACATCACATCTCATGCTATAGGAAGGGTCTCAGGGTTGGAATGGGAACGAGTTGGATATCACATCTCATCCAATAGGAAGGGTCTCAGGTTTGGAATGGGAAGGAATTGGATATCACATCTCATGTTATAGGAAGGATCTCAGGTTTGGTATTAGAAGCATTGAGATATCACATCTCATGCTATAGGAAGGGTCTGAGGATTGGAATGTGAAGGATTTGGATATCACATCTCATGCTAAAGGAAGGGTCTCAGGTTTGGTAGAAGCATTGAGATATCACGTCTCTGCTATCGGAAGGGTCTCAGGATTGGATTGGGAAGGAGTTGGATATCCCTTCTCATGCTATAGGAAGGGTCTCAGGATTTGAATGGCAAGGAGTTGGATATCACATCTCATGCCATAGGAAGGGTCTCAGGTTTGGTATAAGCATTGAGATATCACATCTCTGCTATCGGAAGGGTCTCAGGATTGGATTGGGAAGGAGTTGGATATCCCTTCTCATGCTATAGGAAGTGTCTCAGGTTGGAATGGGAAGGAGTTGGATATCACATCTCATGTTATAGGAAGGGTCTCAGGATTGGAATGGGAAGGATTTGGATATCACATCTCTTGCTATAGGAAGGGTCTCAGGATTGGAATGGGTAGGAGTTGGATATTACTTTCTCGCTATAGGAAGTGTCTCATGTTTGGAATCGGAAGGAGTTGGATATCACATATGCTATAGTTAGTGTCTCAGGTTTGGAACGGGAAGGAGTTGGATATCACATCTCATGTTATAGGAAGGGTCTCAGGTTTGGTATAAGCATTGAGATATCACATCTCTGCTATCGGAAGCGGCTCAGGATTGGAATGGGAAGGAGTTGGATATCCCATCTCATGTTATAGGAAGAGTCTCTGGTTTGGTATTAGAATCATTGAGATATCACATCGCATGCTGTAGGAAGGGTCTAAGGATTGGAATGGGATGGACTTGGATATCACATCTCATGCTATAGGTAGGCTCTCAGGTTTGGTATAAGCATTGAGATATCACATCTCATGCTATAGGAAGGGTCTCAGGATTGGAATGGGAAGGAATTGGATATCACATCTCATGCTATAGGAAGGGTCTCAGATTTGGTATAAGCATTGAGATATCACATCTCTGCTATCGGAAGGGTCTCAGGATTGGAATGGGAAGGAGTTGGATATCCCATCTCATGTTATAGGAAGGGTCTCAGGTTTGGTATTAGAAGCATAGAGATATCAAATCTCATGCTATAGGAAGGGTCTCAGGATTGGAATGGGAAGGACTTGGATGTCACATCTCATGCTATAGGGAGGGTCTCAAGTTTGATATTAGAAGCATTGAGATAACAAATCTCATGATATCGGAAGGGTCTCAGGATTGGAATGGGAAGGAGTTGGATATCACATCTCATGATAAAGGAAGGGTCTAAGGTTTGGAAGGGGAAGGATTTGGATATCACATCTCATGTTATAGGACGGGTCTCAGGTTTGGTATTAGAAGCATTGAGATATCAAGTCTCATGGTATAAGAAGGGTCTCAGAATTGGAATGGGAAGGAGTTGGATATCACACCTCAAGCTATAGGAAGGGTCTCAGGATTGGAATGGGAAGGAGTTTGATATCACATCTCATGCCATAGTATGGGTCTCAGGTTTGGTAGAAGCATTGGGATATCACATCTCATGCTATCGGAAGGGTATCAGTATTGGATTTGGAAGAAGTTGGATATCCCATCTCATTCTATAGGAAGGGTCTCAGGTTGGAATGGGAAGGAGTTGGATATCACATTTCATGTTATAGGAAGGGTCTCAGGATTGGAATGGGAAGGACTTGGATATCTTATCTCATGCTATAGGAAGGCTCTCAGGTTTGGAAGGGGAAGGAGTTGGATATCACATTTCATGTTAGAGGAAGGATCTCAGGTTTGGTATTAGAGGCCTTGAGATATCACATCTCATGCTATAGGAAGGGTCTCAGGATTGGAATGGGAAGGAGTTGGATATCACATCTCAAGCTTTAGGAAGGGTATCAGGTTTGGTATAAGCATTGAGATATCACATCTCATGCTATAGGAAGGGTCTCAGGATTGGAATGGGAAGGAGATGGATATCACATCTCATGTTATAGGAAATATCTCAGGTTTGGTATTAGAAGCATTGAGACATCACATCTCATGTTATAGGAAGGGTCTCAGGATTGGAATGGGAAGAAGTTGGATATCACATCTCATGCTATAGGAAGGGTCTCAGGTTTGGAATGAGAAGGAGTTGTATATGACATCTCATGCCATAGGAAGGGTCTCAGGTTTGATATAAGCATTGAGATATCACATCACATGCTATAGGAAGGGTCTCAGGATTGGAATGGGAAGGACTTGGATATCACATCTCATGCTATAGGCAGGGTCTCAGTTTGGAAAGGGAAGGAGATGGATATCACATTTCATGTTAGAGATAGGATCTCAGGTTTGGTATTAGAGGCATTGAGATATCACATCTCATGCTATGGGAAGGGTCTCAGGATTGGAATGGGAAGGAGTTGTATATGACATCTCATGCCATAGGAAGGGTCTCAGGTTTGGTATAAGCATTGAGATATCACATCACATGCTATAGGAAGGGTCTCAGGATTGGAATGGGAAGGACTTGGATATCACATCTCATGCTATAGGCAGGGTCTCAGTTTGGAAAGGGAAGGAGATGGATATCACATTTCATGTTAGAGATAGGATCTCAGGTTTGGTATTAGAGGCATTGAGATATCACATCTCATGCTATCAGAAGGGTCTCAGGATTGGAATGGGAAGGAGTTGTATATCACATCTCATGCTAAATGGAGGGTCTCAGGTTTGGAAGGGGAAGGATTTGGAAATCACATCTCATGTTATAGGAAGGATCTCAGGTTTGGTATTAGAAGCACTGAGATATCACATCTCATGCTATCGGAAGTATCTCAGGTTTGGTATTAGAGGCATTGAGATATCACATCTCATGCTATCGTAAGGGTCTCAGGATTGGAATGGGAAGGAGTTGGATATCATATCTCATGTTATAGGAAGGATCTCAGGTTTGGTATTAGAAGCATTGAGACATCACATCTCATGCTATAGGAAGGGTCTCAGGATTGGAATGGGAAGGAGTTGGATATCACATCTCATGCTATAGGAAGGGTCTCAGATTTGGTATAAGCATTGAGATATCACATCTCATGCTATAGGAAGGGTCTCAGGATTGGATTGGGAAGGAGTTGTATATGACATCTCAGGCCATAGGAAGGGTCTCAGGATTGGTATAAGCATTGAGATATCACATCTCTGCTATCGGAAGGGTCTCAGGATTGGAATGGGAAGGAGTTGGATATCCCATCTCATGTTATAGGAAGGGTCTCAGGTTTGGTATTAGAAGCATTGAGATATCACATCTCATGCTATAGGAAGGGTCTCAGGATTGGAATGGGGAGGACTTGGATGTCACATCTCATGCTATAGGGAGAGTCTCAAGTTTGATATTAGAAGCATTGAGATAACAAATCTCATGATATCGGAAGGGTCTCAGGATTGGAATGGGAAGGAGTTGGATATCACATCTCATGATAAAGGAAGGGTCTAAGGTTTTGAAGGGGAAAGATTTGGATATCACATCTCATGTTATAAGACGGGTCTCAGGTTTGGTATTAGAAACATTGAGATATCAAGTCTCATGGCATAGGAAGGGACTCAGAATTGGAATGGGAAGGAGTTGGATATCACATCTCAAGCTATAGGAAGAGTCTCAGGATTGGAATGGGAATGAGTTTGATATCACATCTCATGCCATAGTATGGGTCTCAGGTTTGGTAGAAGCATTGGGATATCACATCTCATGCTATTGGAAGGGTATCAGTATTGGATTTGGAAGGAGTTGGATATCCCATCTCATGCTATAGGAAGGGTCTCAGGTTGGAATGGGAAGGAGTTGGATATCACATTTCATGTTATAGGAAGGGTCTCAGGATTGGAATGGGAAGGACTTGGATATCATATCTCATGCTATAGGAAGGCTCTCAGGTTTGGAAGGGGAAGGAGTTGGATATCACATTTCATGTTAGAGGAAAGATCTCAGGTTTGGTATTAGAGGCCTTGAGATATCACATCTCATGCTATAGGAAGGGTCTCAGGATTGGAATGGGAAGGAGTTGGATATCACATCTCAAGCTTTAGGAAGGGTCTCAGGTTTGGTATAAGCATTTAGATAGCACATCTCATGCTATATGAAGGGTCTCAGGATTGGAATGGGAAGGAGTTGGATATCACATCTCATGTTATAGGAAAGATCTCAGGTTTGGTATTAGAAGCATTGAGACATCACATCTCATGTTATAGGAAGGGTCTCAGGATTGGAATGGGAAGAAGTTGGATATCACATCTCATGCTATAGGAAGGGTCTCAGGTTTGGAAGGGGAAGGAGTTGGATATCCAATCTCATGTTATAGGACTGGTCTCAGGTTTGGTATTAGAAGCATTGAGATAATACATCGCATGCTGTATGAAGGTTCTCAGGTTTGGTATTAGAAGCATTGAGACATCACATCTCATGCTATAGGAAGGGTCTCAGGATTGGAATGGGAAGGAGTTGGATATCACATCTCATGTTATAGGAAGGATCTCAGGTTTGGTATTAGAAGCATTGAGACATCACATCTCATGCTATAGGAAGGGTCTCAGGATTGGAATGGGAAGGAGTTGGATATCACATCTCATGCTATAGGAAGGGTCTCAGATTTGGTATAAGCATTGAGATTTCACATCTCATGCTATAGGAAGGGTCTCAGGATTGGATTGGGAAGGAGTTGTATATGACATCTCAGGCCATAGGAAGGGTCTCAGGATTGGTATAAGCATTGAGATATCACATCTCTGCTATCGGAAGGGTCTCAGGATTGGAATGGGAAGGAGTTGGATATCCCATCTCATGTTATAGGAAGGGTCTCAGGTTTGGTATTAGAAGCATTGAGATATCACATCTCATGCTATAGGAAGGGTCTCAGGATTGGAATGGGGAGGACTTGGATGTCACATCTCATGCTATAGGGAGGGTCTCAAGTTTGATATTAGAAGCATTGAGATAACAAATCTCATGATATCGGAAGGGTCTCAGGATTGGAATGGGAAGGAGTTGGATATCACATCTCATGATAAAGGAAGGGTCTAAGGTTTGGAAGGGGAAAGATTTGGATATCACATCTCATGTTATAGGACGGGTCTCAGGTTTGGTATTAGAAGCATTGAGATATCAAGTCTCATGGCATAGGAAGGGTCTCAGAATTGGAATGGGAAGGAGTTGGATATCACATCTCAAGCTATAGGAAGAGTCTCAGGATTGGAATGGGAAGGAGTTTGATATCACATCTCATGCCATAGTATGGGTCTCAGGTTTGGTAGAAGCATTGGGATATCACATCTCATGCTATTGGAAGGGTATCAGTATTGGATTTGGAAGGAGTTGGATATCCCATCTCATGCTATAGGAAAGGTGTCAGGTTGGAATGGGAAGGAGTTGGATATCACATTTCATGTTATAGGAAGGGTCTCAGGATTGGAATGGGAAGGACTTGGATATCATATCTCATGCTATAGGAAGGCTCTCAGGTTTGGAAGGGGAAGGAGTTGGATATCACATTTCGTGTTAGAGGAAGGATCTCAGGTTTGGTATTAGAGGCCTTGAGATATCACATCTCATGCTATAGGAAGGGTCTCAGGATTGGAATGGGAAGGAGTTGGATATCACATCTCAAGCTTTAGGAAGGGTCTCAGTTTTTGTATAAGCATTGAGATAGCACATCTCATGCTATAGGAAGGGTCTCAGGATTGGAATGGGAAGGAGTTGGATATCACATCTCATGTTATAGGAAGGATCTCAGGTTTGGTATTAGAAGCATTGAGGCATCACATCTCATGCTATAGGAAGGGTCTCAGGATTGGAATGGGAAGGAGTTGGATATCACATCTCATGCTATAGGAAGGGTCTCAGATTTGGTATAAGCATTGAGATATCACATCTCATGCTATAGGAAGGGTCCCAGGATTGGATTGGGAAGGAGTTGTATATGACATCTCAGGCCATAGGAAGGGTCTCAGGATTGGTATAAGCATTGAGATATCACATCTCTGCTATCGGAAGGGTCTCAGGATTGGAATGGGAAGGAGTTGGATATCCCATCTCATGCTCTAGGGAGGGTCTCAATTTTGATATTAGAAGCATTGAGATAACAAATCTCATGATATCGGAAGGGTCTCAGGATTGGAATGGGAAGGAGTTGGATATCACATCTCATGATAAAGGAAGGGTCTAAGGTTTGGAAGGGGAAAGATTTGGATATCACATCTCATGTTATAGGACGGGTCTCAGGTTTGGTATTAGAAGCATTGAGATATCAAGTCTCATGGTATAGGAAGGGTCTCAGAATTGGAATGGGAAGGAGTTGGATATCACATCTCAAGCTATAGGAAGAGTCTCAGGATTGGAATGGGAAGGAGTTTGATATCACATCTCATGCCATAGTATGGTTCTCAGGTTTGGTAGAAGCATTGGGATATCACATCTCATGCTATTGGAAGGGTATCAGTATTGGATTTGGAAGGAGTTGGATATCCCATCTCATGCTATAGGAAGGGTCTCAGGTTGGAATGGGAAGGAGTTGGATATCACATTTCATGTTATAGGAAGGGTCTCAGGATTGGAATGGGAAGAAGTTGGATATCACATCTCATGCTATAGGAAGGGTCGCAGGTTTGGAAGGGGAAGGAGTTGGATATCCAATCTCATGTTATAGGACTGGTCTCAGGTTTGGTATTAGAAGCATTGAGATATCACATCGCATGCTGTAGGAAGGTTCTCAGGTTTGGAATGGGGAGGAATTGGATATCACATCTCATGTCATAGGAAGGATCTCAGGTTTGGTATTAGAAGCATTGAGATATCACATCTCATGCTATAGGAATGGTCTCAGGATTAGAATGGGAAGGAGTTGGATATTACATTCTTGCTATAGGAAGGGTCTCATGTTTGGAATGGGAATGAGTTGGATATCACATATGCTATAGGAAGGGTCTCAGGTTTGGAACGGGAAGGAATTGGATATCACATCTCATGTTATAGGAAGGGTCTCAGGTTTGGTATAAGCATTGAGATATCACATCTCTGCTATCGGAAGTGTCTCAGGATTGGAATGGGAAGGTGTTGGATATCCCATCTCATGTTATAGGACGGGTCTCAGGTTTGTTATTAGAATCATTGAGATATCATATTGAATGCTGTAGGAAGGGTCTAAGGATTGGAATGGGAAGGAGTTGGATATCCCATCTCATGTTATAGGAAGAGTCTCAGGTTTGGTATTAGAAGCATTGAGATATCACATCTCATGCTATAGGAAGTGTCTCAGGATTGGAATGGGAAGGAGTTGGATATCACATTTCATGTTAGAGGAAGGATCTCAGGTTTGGTATTAGAGGCATTGAGATATCACATCTCATGCTATAGGAAGGGTCTCAGGATTGGAATGGGAAGGAGTTGGATATCACATCTCATGCTATAGGAAGGGTCTCAGGTTTGGTATAAGCATTGATATATCACATCTCATGCTATAGGAAGGGTCTCAGGATTGGAATGGGAAGGAGTTGGATATCACATCTCATGTTATAGGAAGGATCTCAGGTTTGGTATTAGAAGCATTGAGACATCACATCTCATGCTATCGGAAGGGTCTCAGGATTGTAATGGGAAGGACTTGGATATCACATCTCATGCTATAGGGAGGGTCTCAAGTTTGATATTAGAAGCATTGAGATATCATATCTCATGCTATAGGAAGGGTCTCAGGATTTGAATGGGAAGGAGTTGGATATCACATCTCATGCTATAGGAAGGGTCTCAGGTTTGGTATAAGCAGTGAGATATCACATCTCATGCTATAAGAAGTGTCTCAGGATTGGAATGGGAAGGAGTTGGATATCACATCTCATGTTATAGGAAGGATCTCAGGTTTGGTATAAGCATTGAGATATCACATCTCTACTATCGGAAGGGTCTCAGGATTGGAATGGGAAGGAGTTGGATATTCCCATCTCATGTTATAGGAAGGGTCTCAGGTTTGGTATTAGAAGCATTGAGATATCACATCTCATGCTATAGGAAGGGTCGCAGGATTGGAATGGGAAGGACTTGGATATCACATCTCATGCTATAGGGAGGGTCTCAAGTTTGATATTAGAAGCATTGAGATATCACATCTCATGATATCGGAAGGGTCTCAGGGATGGAATGGGAAGGAGTTGGATATCACATCTCATGATAAAGGAAGGGTCTAAGGTTTGGAAGGGGAAGGAGTTTGATATCACATCTCATGCCATAGTATGGGTCTCAGGTTTGGTAGAAGCATTGGGATATCACATCTCATGCTATCGGAAGGGTATCAGGATTGGATTTGGAAGGAGTTGGATATCCCATCTCATGCTATAGGAAGGGTCTCAGGTTGGAATGGGAAGGAGTTGGATATCACATCTCATGTTATAGGAAGGGTCTCAGGATTGGAATGGGAAGGACTTGGATATCACATCTCATGCTATAGGAAGGCTCTCAGGTTTGGAAGGGGAAAGAGTTGGATATCACATTTCATGTTAGAGGTAGGATCTCAGGTTTGGTATTAGAGGCATTGAGATATCACATCTCATGCTATCAGAAGAGTCTCAGGATTGGAATGGGAAGGAGTTGGATATCACATCTCATGCTAAAGGGAGGGTCTCAGGTTTGGAAGGGGAAGGATTTGGATATCACATCTCATGTTATCGGAAGGATCTCAGGTTTGGTATTAGAAGTATTGAGATATCACATCTCATGCTATAGGAAGGGTCTCAAGATTGGAATGGGAAGGAGTTGGTTATCACATCTCATGCTAAAGGAAGGGTCTCAGGTTTGGTAGAAGCATTGAGATATCACATCTCATGCTATAGGAAGGGTCTCAGGATTGGAATGGGAAGGACTTAGATATCACATATCATGCTATAGGGAGGGTCTCAGGTTTGGTATTAGAAGCATTGAGACATCACATCTCATGCTATAGGAAGGGTCTCAGGGTTGGAATGGGAACGAGTTGGATATCACATCTCATCCAATAGGAAGGGTCTCAGGTTTGGAATGGGAAGGAATTGGATATCACATCTCATGTTATAGGAAGGATCTCAGGTTTGGTATTAGAAGCATTGAGATATCACATCTCATGCTATAGGAAGGGTCTGAGGATTGGAATGTGAAGGATTTGGATATCACATCTCATGCTAAAGGAAGGGTCTCAGGTTTGGTAGAAGCATTGAGATATCACGTCTCTGCTATCGGAAGGGTCTCAGGATTGGATTGGGAAGGAGTTGGATATCCCTTCTCATGCTATAGGAAGGGTCTCAGGATTTGAATGGCAAGGAGTTGGATATCACATCTCATGCCATAGGAAGGGTCTCAGGTTTGGTATAAGCATTGAGATATCACATCTCTGCTATCGGAAGGGTCTCAGGATTGGATTGGGAAGGAGTTGGATATCCCTTCTCATGCTATAGGAAGTGTCTCAGGTTGGAATGGGAAGGAGTTGGATATCACATCTCATGTTATAGGAAGGGTCTCAGGATTGGAATGGGAAGGATTTGGATATCACATCTCTTGCTATAGGAAGGGTCTCAGGATTGGAATGGGTAGGAGTTGGATATTACTTTCTCGCTATAGGAAGTGTCTCATGTTTGGAATCGGAAGGAGTTGGATATCACATATGCTATAGTTAGTGTCTCAGGTTTGGAACGGGAAGGAGTTGGATATCACATCTCATGTTATAGGAAGGGTCTCAGGTTTGGTATAAGCATTGAGATATCACATCTCTGCTATCGGAAGCGGCTCAGGATTGGAATGGGAAGGAGTTGGATATCCCATCTCATGTTATAGGAAGAGTCTCTGGTTTGGTATTAGAATCATTGAGATATCACATCGCATGCTGTAGGAAGGGTCTAAGGATTGGAATGGGATGGACTTGGATATCACATCTCATGCTATAGGTAGGCTCTCAGGTTTGGTATAAGCATTGAGATATCACATCTCATGCTATAGGAACGGTCTCAGGATTGGAATGGGAAGGAATTGGATATCACATCTCATGCTATAGGAAGGGTCTCAGATTTGGTATAAGCATTGAGATATCACATCTCTGCTATCGGAAGGGTCTCAGGATTGGAATGGGAAGGAGTTGGATATCCCATCTCATGTTATAGGAAGGGTCTCAGGTTTGGTATTAGAAGCATAGAGATATCAAATCTCATGCTATAGGAAGGGTCTCAGGATTGGAATGGGAAGGACTTGGATGTCACATCTCATGCTATAGGGAGGGTCTCAAGTTTGATATTAGAAGCATTGAGATAACAAATCTCATGATATCGGAAGGGTCTCAGGATTGGAATGGGAAGGAGTTGGATATCACATCTCATGATAAAGGAAGGGTCTAAGGTTTGGAAGGGGAAGGATTTGGATATCACATCTCATGTTATAGGACGGGTCTCAGGTTTGGTATTAGAAGCATTGAGATATCAAGTCTCATGGTATAAGAAGGGTCTCAGAATTGGAATGGGAAGGAGTTGGATATCACACCTCAAGCTATAGGAAGGGTCTCAGGATTGGAATGGGAAGGAGTTTGATATCACATCTCATGCCATAGTATGGGTCTCAGGTTTGGTAGAAGCATTGGGATATCACATCTCATGCTATCGGAAGGGTATCAGTATTGGATTTGGAAGAAGTTGGATATCCCATCTCATTCTATAGGAAGGGTCTCAGGTTGGAATGGGAAGGAGTTGGATATCACATTTCATGTTATAGGAAGGGTCTCAGGATTGGAATGGGAAGGACTTGGATATCTTATCTCATGCTATAGGAAGGCTCTCAGGTTTGGAAGGGGAAGGAGTTGGATATCACATTTCATGTTAGAGGAAGGATCTCAGGTTTGGTATTAGAGGCCTTGAGATATCACATCTCATGCTATAGGAAGGGTCTCAGGATTGGAATGGGAAGGAGTTGGATATCACATCTCAAGCTATAGGAAGGGTATCAGGTTTGGTATAAGCATTGAGATATCACATCTCATGCTATAGGAAGGGTCTCAGGATTGGAATGGGAAGGAGTTGGATATCACATCTCATGTTATAGGAAATATCTCAGGTTTGGTATTAGAAGCATTGAGACATCACATCTCATGTTATAGGAAGGGTCTCAGGATTGGAATGGGAAGAAGTTGGATATCACATCTCATGCTATAGGAAGGGTCTCAGGTTTGGAATGGGAAGGAGTTGTACATGACATCTCATGCCATAGGAAGGGTCTCAGGTTTGATATAAGCATTGAGATATCACATCACATGCTATAGGAAGGGTCTCAGGATTGGAATGGGAAGGACTTGGATATCACATCTCATGCTATAGGCAGGGTCTCAGTTTGGAAAGGGAAGGAGATGGATATCACATTTCATGTTAGAGATAGGATCTCAGGTTTGGTATTAGAGGCATTGAGATATCACATCTCATGCTATAGGAAGGGTCTCAGGATTGGAATGGGAAGGAGTTGTATATGACATCTCATGCCATAGGAAGGGTCTCAGGTTTGGTATAAGCATTGAGATATCACATCACATGCTATAGGAAGGGTCTCAGGATTGGAATGGGAAGGACTTGGATATCACATCTCATGCTATAGGCAGGGTCTCAGTTTGGAAAGGGAAGGAGATGGATATCACATTTCATGTTAGAGATAGGATCTCAGGTTTGGTATTAGAGGCATTGAGATATCACATCTCATGCTATCAGAAGGGTCTCAGGATTGGAATGGGAAGGAGTTGTATATCACATCTCATGCTAAATGGAGGGTCTCAGGTTTGGAAGGGGAAGGATTTGGAAATCACATCTCATGTTATAGGAAGGATCTCAGGTTTGGTATTAGATGCACTGAGATATCACATCTCATGCTATCGGAAGTATCTCAGGTTTGGTATTAGAGGCATTGAGATATCACATCTCATGCTATCGTAAGGGTCTCAGGATTGGAATGGGAAGGAGTTGGATATCACATCTCATGTTATAGGAAGGATCTCAGGTTTGGTATTAGAAGCATTGAGACATCACATCTCATGCTATAGGAAGGGTCTCAGGATTGGAATGGGAAGGAGTTGGATATCACATCTCATGCTATAGGAAGGGTCTCAGATTTGGTATAAGCATTGAGATATCACATCTCATGCTATAGGAAGGGTCTCAGGAGGATTGGATTGGGAAGGAGTTGTATATGACATCTCAGGCCATAGGAAGGGTCTCAGGATTGGTATAAGCATTGAGATATCACATCTCTGCTATCGGAAGGGTCTCAGGATTGGAATGGGAAGGAGTTGGATATCCCATCTCATGTTATAGGAAGGGTCTCAGGTTTGGTATTAGAAGCATTGAGATATCACATCTCATGCTATAGGAAGGGTCTCAGGATTGGAATGGGGAGGACTTGGATGTCACATCTCATGCTATAGGGAGAGTCTCAAGTTTGATATTAGAAGCATTGAGATAACAAATCTCATGATATCGGAAGGGTCTCAGGATTGGAATGGGAAGGAGTTGGATATCACATCTCATGATAAAGGAAGGGTCTAAGGTTTTGAAGGGGAAAGATTTGGATATCACATCTCATGTTATAAGACGGGTCTCAGGTTTGGTATTAGAAGCATTGAGATATCAAGTCTCATGGCATAGGAAGGGACTCAGAATTGGAATGGGAAGGAGTTGGATATCACATCTCAAGCTATAGGAAGAGTCTCAGGATTGGAATGGGAATGAGTTTGATATCACATCTCATGCCATAGTATGGGTCTCAGGTTTGGTAGAAGCATTGGGATATCACATCTCATGCTATTGGAAGGGTATCAGTATTGGATTTGGAAGGAGTTGGATATCCCATCTCATGCTATAGGAAGGGTCTCAGGTTGGAATGGGAAGGAGTTGGATATCACATTTCATGTTATAGGAAGGGTCTCAGGATTGGAATGGGAAGGACTTGGATATCATATCTCATGCTATAGGAAGGCTCTCAGGTTTGGAAGGGGAAGGAGTTGGATATCACATTTCATGTTAGAGGAAGGATCTCAGGTTTGGTATTAGAGGCCTTGAGATATCACATCTCATGCTATAGGAAGGGTCTCAGGATTGGAATGGGAAGGAGTTGGATATCACATCTCAAGCTTTAGGAAGGGTCTCAGGTTTGGTATAAGCATTTAGATAGCACATCTCATGCTATATGAAGGGTCTCAGGATTGGAATGGGAAGGAGTTGGATATCACATCTCATGTTATAGGAAAGATCTCAGGTTTGCTATTAGAAGCATTGAGACATCACATCTCATGTTATAGGAAGGGTCTCAGGATTGGAATGGGAAGAAGTTGGATATCACATCTCATGCTATAGGAAGGGTCTCAGGTTTGGAAGGGGAAGGAGTTGGATATCCAATCTCATGTTATAGGACTGGTCTCAGGTTTGGTATTAGAAGCATTGAGATATCACATCGCATGCTGTAGGAAGGTTCTCAGGTTTGGTATTAGAAGCATTGAGACATCACATCTCATGCTATAGGAAGGGTCTCAGGATTGGAATGGGAAGGAGTTGGATATCACATCTCATGTTATAGGAAGGATCTCAGGTTTGGTATTAGAAGCATTGAGACATCACATCTCATGCTATAGGAAGGGTCTCAGGATTGGAATGGGAAGGAGTTGGATATCACATCTCATGCTATAGGAAGGGTCTCAGATTTGGTATAAGCATTGAGATTTCACATCTCATGCTATAGGAAGGGTCTCAGGATTGGATTGGGAAGGAGTTGTATATGACATCTCAGGCCATAGGAAGGGTCTCAGGATTGGTATAAGCATTGAGATATCACATCTCTGCTATCGGAAGGGTCTCAGGATTCGAATGTGAAGGAGTTGGATATCCCATCTCATGTTATAGGAAGGGTCTCAGGTTTGGTATTAGAAGCATTGAGATATCACATCTCATGCTATAGGAAGGGTCTCCGGATTGGAATGGGGAGGACTTGGATGTCACATCTCATGCTATAGGGAGGGTCTCAAGTTTGATATTAGAAGCATTGAGATAACAAATCTCATGATATCGGAAGGGTCTCAGGATTGGAATGGGAAGGAGTTGGATATCACATCTCATGATAAAGGAAGGGTCTAAGGTTTGGAAGGGGAAAGATTTGGATATCACATCTCATGTTATAAGATGGGTCTCAGGTTTGGTATTAGAAGCATTGAGATATCAAGTCTCATGGCATAGGAAGGGTCTCAGAATTGGAATGGGAAGGAGTTGGATATCACATCTCAAGCTATAGGAAGAGTCTCAGGATTGGAATGGGAAGGAGTTTGATATCACATCTCATGCCATAGTATGGGTCTCAGGTTTGGTAGAAGCATTGGGATATCACATCTCATGCTATTGGAAGGGTATCAGTATTGGATTTGGAAGGAGTTGGATATCCCATCTCATGCTATAGGAAAGGTGTCAGGTTGGAATGGGAAGGAGTTGGATATCACATTTCATGTTATAGGAAGGGTCTCAGGATTGGAATGGGAAGGACTTGGATATCATATCTCATGCTATAGGAAGGCTCTCAGGTTTGGAAGGGGAAGGAGTTGGATATCACATTTCGTGTTAGAGGAAGGATCTCAGGTTTGGTATTAGAGGCCTTGAGATATCACATCTCATGCTATAGGAAGGGTCTCAGGATTGGAATGGGAAGGAGTTGGATATCACATCTCAAACTTTAGGAAGGGTCTCAGGTTTTGTATAAGCATTGAGATAGCACATCTCATGCTATAGGAAGGGTCTCAGGATTGGAATGGGAAGGAGTTGGATATCACATCTCATGTTATAGGAAGGATCTCAGGTTTGGTATTAGAAGCATTGAGGCATCACATCTCATGCTATAGGAAGGGTCTCAGGATTGGAATGGGAAGGAGTTGGATATCCCATCTCATGCTCTAGGGAGGGTCTCAATTTTGATATTAGAAGCATTGAGATAACAAATCTCATGATATCGGAAGGGTCTCAGGATTGGAATGGGAAGGAGTTGGATATCACATCTCATGATAAAGGAAGGGTCTAAGGTTTGGAAGGGGAAAGATTTGGATATCACATCTCATGTTATAGGACGGGTCTCAGGTTTGGTATTAGAAGCATTGAGATATCAAGTCTCATGGTATAGGAAGGGTCTCAGAATTGGAATGGGAAGGAGTTGGATATCACATCTCAAGCTATAGGAAGAGTCTCAGGATTGGAATGGGAAGGAGTTTGATATCACATCTCATGCCATAGTATGGTTCTCAGGTTTGGTAGAAGCATTGGGATATCACATCTCATGCTATTGGAAGGGTATCAGTATTGGATTTGGAAGGAGTTGGATATCCCATCTCATGCTATAGGAAGGGTCTCAGGTTGGAATGGGAAGGAGTTGGATATCACATTTCATGTTATAGGAAGGGTCTCAGGATTGGAATGGGAAGAAGTTGGATATCACATCTCATGCTATAGGAAGGGTCGCAGGTTTGGAAGGGGAAGGAGTTGGATATCCAATCTCATGTTATAGGACTGGTCTCAGGTTTGGTATTAGAAGCATTGAGATATCACATCGCATGCTGTAGGAAGGTTCTCAGGTTTGGAATGGGGAGGAATTGGATATCACATCTCATGTCATAGGAAGGATCTCAGGTTTGGTATTAGAAGCATTGAGATATCACATCTCATGCTATAGGAATGGTCTCAGGATTGGAATGGGAAGGAGTTGGACATTACATTCTTGCTATAGGAAGGGTCTCATGTTTGGAATGGGAATGAGTTGGATATCACATATGCTATAGGAAGGGTCTCAGGTTTGGAACGGGAAGGAATTGGATATCACATCTCATGTTATAGGAAGGGTCTCAGGTTTGGTATAAGCATTGAGATATCACATCTCTGCTATCGGAAGTGTCTCAGGATTGGAATGGGAAGGTGTTGGATATCCCATCTCATGTTATAGGACGGGTCTCAGGTTTGTTATTAGAATCATTGAGATATCATATTGAATGCTGTAGGAAGGGTCTAAGGATTGGAATGGGAAGGAGTTGGATATCCCATCTCATGTTATAGGAAGAGTCTCAGGTTTGGTATTAGAAGCATTGAGATATCACATCTCATGCTATAGGAAGTGTCTCAGGATTGGAATGGGAAGGAGTTGGATATCACATTTCATGTTAGAGGAAGGATCTCAGGTTTGGTATTAGAGGCATTGAGATATCACATCTCATGCTATAGGAAGGGTCTCAGGATTGGAATGGGAAGGAGTTGGATATCACATCTCATGCTATAGGAAGGGTCTCAGGTTTGGTATAAGCATTGATATATCACATCTCATGCTATAGGAAGGGTCTCAGGATTGGAATGGGAAGGAGTTGGATATCACATCTCATGTTATAGGAAGGATCTCAGGTTTGGTATTAGAAGCATTGAGACATCACATCTCATGCTATCGGAAGGGTCTCAGGATTGGAATGGGAAGGACTTGGATATCACATCTCATGCTATAGGGAGGGTCTCAAGTTTGATATTAGAAGCATTGAGATATCATATCTCATGCTATAGGAAGGGTCTCAGGATTTGAATGGGAAGGAGTTGGATATCACATCTCATGCTATAGGAAGGGTCTCAGGTTTGGTATAAGCAGTGAGATATCACATCTCATGCTATAAGAAGTGTCTCAGGATTGGAATGGGAAGGAGTTGGATATCACATCTCATGTTATAGGAAGGATCTCAGGTTTGGTATAAGCATTGAGATATCACATCTCTACTATCGGAAGGGTCTCAGGATTGGAATGGGAAGGAGTTGGATATTCCCATCTCATGTTATAGGAAGGGTCTCAGGTTTGGTATTAGAAGCATTGAGATATCACATCTCATGCTATAGGAAGGGTAGCAGGATTGGAATGGGAAGGACTTGGATATCACATCTCATGCTATAGGGAGGGTCTCAAGTTTGATATTAGAAGCATTGAGATATCACATCTCATGATATCGGAAGGGTCTCAGGGATGGAATGGGAAGGAGTTGGATATCACATCTCATGATAAAGGAAGGGTCTAAGGTTTGGAAGGGGAAGGAGTTTGATATCACATCTCATGCCATAGTATGGGTCTCAGGTTTGGTAGAAGCATTGGGATATCACATCTCATGCTATCGGAAGGGTATCAGGATTGGATTTGGAAGGAGTTGGATATCCCATCTCATGCTATAGGAAGGGTCTCAGGTTGGAATGGGAAGGAGTTGGATATCACATCTCATGTTATAGGAAGGGTCTCAGGATTGGAATGGGAAGGACTTGGATATCACATCTCATGCTATAGGAAGGCTCTCAGGTTTGGAAGGGGAAAGAGTTGGATATCACATTTCATGTTAGAGGTAGGATCTCAGGTTTGGTATTAGAGGCATTGAGATATCACATCTCATGCTATCAGAAGAGTCTCAGGATTGGAATGGGAAGGAGTTGGATATCACATCTCATGCTAAAGGGAGGGTCTCAGGTTTGGAAGGGGAAGGATTTGGATATCACATCTCATGTTATCGGAAGGATCTCAGGTTTGGTATTAGAAGTATTGAGATATCACATCTCATGCTATAGGAAGGGTCTCAAGATTGGAATGGGAAGGAGTTGGTTATCACATCTCATGCTAAAGGAAGGGTCTCAGGTTTGGTAGAAGCATTGAGATATCACATCTCATGCTATAGGAAGGGTCTCAGGATTGGAATGGGAAGGACTTAGATATCACATATCATGCTATAGAGAGGGTCTCAGTTTTGATATTAGAAGCATTGAGATATCACACCTCATGCTATCGGAAGTGTCTCAGGATTGGAATGGGAAGGAGCTGGATATCACATCTCATGCTAAAGGAAGGGTCTCAGGTTTGGAACGGGAAGGAGTTGGATATCACATCTCATGTTATAGGAAGGGTCTCAGGTTTGGTATAAGCATTGAGATATCACATCTCTGCTATCGGAAGTGTCTCAGGATTGGAATGGGAAGGACTTGGATATCACATCTCATGCTATAGATAGGCTCTCAGGTTTGGAAAGGGAAGGAGTTGGATATCACATTTCATGTTAGAGGAAGGATCTCAGGTTTGGTATTAGAGGCATTGAGATATCACATCTCAGGCTATAGGAAGGGTCTCAGGATTGGAATGGGAAGGAGTTGGATATCACATCTCATGCTATAGGAAGGGTCTCAGGATTGGAATGGGAAGGAGTTTGATATCACATCTCATGCTATAGGAAGGGTCTCAGGTTTGTTATAAGCATTGAGATATCACATCTCGTGCTATAGGAAGGGTCTCAGGATTGGAATGGGAAGGAGTTGTATATGACATCTCATGCCGTAGGAAGGGTCTCAGGTTTGGTATAAGCATTGAGATATCACATCTCTGCTATCGAAAGGGTCTTAGGATTGGAATGGGAAGGAGTTGGATATCCCATCTCATGTTATAGGAAGAGTCTCAGGTTTGGTATTAGAAGCATTGAGAAATCGCATCTCATGATATAGGAAGGGTCTCAGGATTGGAATGGGAAGGACTTGGATATCATATCTCATGCTATAGGAAGGCTCTCAGGTTTGGAAGGGGAAGGAGTTGGATATCACATTTCATGTTAGAGGAAGGATCTCAGGTCTGGTATTAGAGGCCTTGAGATATCACATCTCATGCTATAGGAAGGGTCTCAGGATTGGAATGGGAAGGAGTTGGATATCACATCTCAATCTATAGGAACGGTCTCAGGTTTGGTATAAGCATTGTGATATCACATCTCATGTTATAGGAAGGGTCTCAGGATTGGAATGGGAAGGAGTTGGATATCACATCTCATGTTATAGGAAAGAGCTCAGGTTTGGTATTAGAAGCATTGAGACATCACATCTCATGTTATAGGAAGGGTCTCAGGATTGGAATGGGAAGATGTTGGATATCACATCTCATGCTATAGGAAGGGTCTCAGGTTTGGTATAAGCAATGAGATATCACATCTCATCCTATAGGAAGGGTCTCAGGATTGGAATGGGAAGAAGTTGTATATGACATCTCATGCCATAGGAAGGGTCTCAGGTTTGGTATAAGCATTGAGATATCACATCACATACTATAGGAAGGGTCTCAGGATTGGAATGGGAAGAACTTGGATATCACATCTCATGCAATAGGCAGGGTTCTCAGGTTTGGAAAGGGAAGGAGATGGATATCACATTTCATGTTAGAGGTAGGATCTCAGGTTTGGTATTAGAGGCATTGAGATATCACATCTCATGCTATCAGAAGGGTCTCAGGATTGGAATGGGAAGGAGTTGGATATCACATCTCATGCTAAAGGGAGGGTCTCAGGTTTGGAAGGGGAAGGATTTGGAAATCACATCTCATGTTATAGGAAGGATCTCGGGTTTGGTATTAGAAGCATTGAGATATCACATCTCATGCTATCATAAGGGTCTCAGGATTCGAATGGGAAGGAGTTGGATATCACATCTCAAGTTATAGGAAGGATCTCAGGTTTGGTATTAGAAGCATTGAGACATCACATCTCATGCTATAGGAAGGGTCTCAGGATTGGAATGGGAAGGAGTTGGATATCACATCTCATGCTATAGGAAGGGTCTCAGATTTGGTATAAGCATTGAGATATCACATCTCATGCTATAGGAAGGGTCTCAGGATTGGAATGGGAAGGAGTTGTATATGACATCTCAGGCCATAAGAAGGGTGTCAGGTTTGGTATAAGCATTGAGATATCACATCTCTGCTATCGGAAGGGTCTCAGGATTGGAATGGGAAGGAATTGGATATCATATCTCATGTTATAGGAAGGATCTCAGGTTTGGTATTAGAAGCATTGAGATATCACATCTCATGCTATAGGAAGGGTCTCAGGATTGGAATGTGAAGGATTTGGATATCACATCTCATGCTAAAGGAAGGGTCTCAGGTTTGGTAGAAGCATTGAGATATCACGTCTCTGCTATCGGAAGGGTCTCAGGATTGGATTGGGAAGGAGTTGGATATCCCTTCTCATGCTATAGGAAGGGTCTCAGGTTTGGTATAAGCATTGAGATATCACATCTCTGCTATCGGAAGGGTCTCAGGATTGGATTGGGAAGGAGTTGGATATCCCTTCTCATGCTATAGGAAGTGTCTCAGGTTGGAATGGGAAGGAGTTGGATATCACATCTCATGTTATAGGAAGGGTCTCAGGATTGGAATGGGAAGGATTTGGATATCACATCTCTTGCTATAGGAAGGGTCTCAGGATTGGAATGGGTAGGAGTTGGATATTACTTTCTTGCTATAGGAAGGGTCTCATGTTTGGAATGGGAAGGAGTTGGATATCACATATGCTATAGTTAGTGTCTCAGGTTTGGAACGGGAAGGAGTTGGATATCACATCTCATGTTATAGGAAGGGTCTCAGGTTTGGTATAAGCATTGAGATATCACATCTCTGCTATCGGAAGTGGCTCAGGATTGGAATGGGAAGGAGTTGGATGTCCCATCTCATGTTATAGGACGAGTCTCTGGTTTGGTATTAGAATCATTGAGATATCACATCGCATGCTGTAGGAAGGGTCTAAGGATTGGAATGGGATGGACTTGGATATCACATCTCATGCTATAGGTAGGCTCTCAGGTTTGGTATAAGCATTGAGATATCACATCTGATGCTATAGGAAGGGTCTCAGGATTGGAATGGGAAGGAATTGGATATCACATCTCATGCTATAGGAAGGGTCTCAGATTTGGTATAAGCATTGAGATATCACATCTCATGCTATAGGAAGGGTCTCAGGATTGGAATGGGAAGGAGTTGTATATGACATCTCAGGCCATAGGAAGGGTCTCAGGTTTGGTATAAGCATTGAGATATCACATCTCTGCTATCGGAAGGGTCTCAGGATTGGAATGGGAAGGAGTTGGATATCCCATCTCATGTTATAGGAAGGGTCTCAGGTTTGGTATTAGAAGCATAGAGATATCACATCTCATGCTATAGGAAGGGTCTCAGGATTGGAATGGGAAGGACTTGGATGTCACATCTCATGCTATAGGGAGGGTCTCAAGTTTGATATTAGAAGCATTGAGATAACAAATCTCATGATATCGGAAGGGTCTCAGGATTGGAATGGGAAGGAGTTGGATATCACATCTCATGATAAAGGAAGGGTCTAAGGTTTGGAAGGGGAAGGATTTGGATATCACATCTCATGTTATAGGACGGGTCTCAGGTTTGGTATTAGAAGCATTGAGATATCAAGTCTCATGGTATAAGAAGGGTCTCAGAATTGGAATGGGAAGGAGTTGGATATCACACCTCAAGCTATAGGAAGGGTCTCAGGATCGGAATGGGAAGGAGTTTGATATCACATCTCATGCCATAGTATGGGTCTCAGGTTTGGTGGAAGCATTGGGATATCACATCTCATGCTATCGGAAGGGTATCAGTATTGGATTTGGAAGGAGTTGGATATCCCATCTCATGCTATAGGAAGGGTCTCAGGTTGGAATGGGAAGGAGTTGGATATCACATTTCATGTTATAGGAAGGGTCTCAGGATTGGAATGGGAAGGAGTTGTATATGACATCTCAGGCCATAAGAAGGGTGTCAGGTTTGGTATAAGCATTGAGATATCACATCTCTGCTATCGGAAGGGTCTCAGGATTGGAATGGGAAGGAATTGGATATCATATCTCATGTTATAGGAAGGATCTCAGGTTTGGTATTAGAAGCATTGAGATATCACATCTCATGCTATAGGAAGGGTCTCAGGATTGGAATGTGAAGGATTTGGATATCACATCTCATGCTAAAGGAAGGGTCTCAGGTTTGGTAGAAGCATTGAGATATCACGTCTCTGCTATCGGAAGGGTCTCAGGATTGGATTGGGAAGGAGTTGGATATCCCTTCTCATGCTATAGGAAGGGTCTCAGGTTTGGTATAAGCATTGAGATATCACATCTCTGCTATCGGAAGGGTCTCAGGATTGGATTGGGAAGGAGTTGGATATCCCTTCTCATGCTATAGGAAGTGTCTCAGGTTGGAATGGGAAGGAGTTGGATATCACATCTCATGTTATAGGAAGGGTCTCAGGATTGGAATGGGAAGGATTTGGATATCACATCTCTTGCTATAGGAAGGGTCTCAGGATTGGAATGGGTAGGAGTTGGATA
This sequence comes from Ambystoma mexicanum, assembly GCF_040938575.1. Taxonomy (NCBI): domain Eukaryota; kingdom Metazoa; phylum Chordata; class Amphibia; order Caudata; family Ambystomatidae; genus Ambystoma; species Ambystoma mexicanum. Next base: position 793,152,410 of record NC_090929.1, read on the forward strand.
TTACTTTCTTGCTATAGGAAGGGTCTCATGTTTGGAATGGGAAGGAGTTGGATATCACATATGCTATAGTTAGTGTCTCAGGTTTGGAACGGGAAGGAGTTGGATATCACATCTCATGTTATAGGAAGGGTCTCAGGTTTGGTATAAGCATTGAGATATCACATCTCTGCTATCGGAAGTGGCTCAGGATTGGAATGGGAAGGAGTTGGATGTCCCATCTCATGTTATAGGACGAGTCTCTGGTTTGGTATTAGAATCATTGAGATATCACATCGCATGCTGTAGGAAGGGTCTAAGGATTGGAATGGGATGGACTTGGATATCACATCTCATGCTATAGGTAGGCTCTCAGGTTTGGTATAAGCATTGAGATATCACATCTGATGCTATAGGAAGGGTCTCAGGATTGGAATGGGAAGGAATTGGATATCACATCTCATGCTATAGGAAGGGTCTCAGATTTGGTATAAGCATTGAGATATCACATCTCATGCTATAGGAAGGGTCTCAGGATTGGAATGGGAAGGAGTTGTATATGACATCTCAGGCCATAGGAAGGGTCTCAGGTTTGGTATAAGCATTGAGATATCACATCTCTGCTATCGGAAGGGTCTCAGGATTGGAATGGGAAGGAGTTGGATATCCCATCTCATGTTATAGGAAGGGTCTCAGGTTTGGTATTAGAAGCATAGAGATATCACATCTCATGCTATAGGAAGGGTCTCAGGATTGGAATGGGAAGGACTTGGATGTCACATCTCATGCTATAGGGAGGGTCTCAAGTTTGATATTAGAAGCATTGAGATAACAAATCTCATGATATCGGAAGGGTCTCAGGATTGGAATGGGAAGGAGTTGGATATCACATCTCATGATAAAGGAAGGGTCTAAGGTTTGGAAGGGGAAGGATTTGGATATCACATCTCATGTTATAGGACGGGTCTCAGGTTTGGTATTAGAAGCATTGAGATATCAAGTCTCATGGTATAAGAAGGGTCTCAGAATTGGAATGGGAAGGAGTTGGATATCACACCTCAAGCTATAGGAAGGGTCTCAGGATCGGAATGGGAAGGAGTTTGATATCACATCTCATGCCATAGTATGGGTCTCAGGTTTGGTGGAAGCATTGGGATATCACATCTCATGCTATCGGAAGGGTATCAGTATTGGATTTGGAAGGAGTTGGATATCCCATCTCATGCTATAGGAAGGGTCTCAGGTTGGAATGGGAAGGAGTTGGATATCACATTTCATGTTATAGGAAGGGTCTCAGGATTGGAATGGGAAGGACTTGGATATCATATCTCATGCTATAGGAAGGCTCTCAGGTTTGGAAGGGGAAGGAGTTGGATATCACATTTCATGTTAGAGGAAGGATCTCAGGTTTGGTATTAGAGGCCTTGAGATATCACATCTCATGCTATAGGAAGGGTCTCAGGATTGGAATGGGAAGGAGTTCGATATCACATCTCAAGCTATAGGAAGGGTCTCAGGTTTGGTATAAGCATTGAGATATCACATCTCATGCTATAGGAAGGGTCTCAGGATTGGAATGGGAAGGAGTTGGATATCACATCTCATGTTATAGGAAATATCTCAGGTTTGGTATTAGAAGCATTGAGACATCACATCTCATGTTGTAGGAAGGGTCTCAGGATTGGAATGGGAAGAAGTTGGATATCACATCTCATGCTATAGGAAGGGTCTCAGGTTTGGTATAAGCATTGAGATATCACATCTCATGCTATAGGAAGGGTCTCAGGATTGGAATGGGAAGGAGTTGTATATTACATCTCATGCCATAGGAAGGGTCTCAGGTTTGATATAAGCATTGAGATATCACATCACATGCTATAGGAAGGGTCTCAGGATTGGAATGGGAAGGACTTGGATATCACATCTCATGCTATAGGCAGGGTCTCAGGTTTGGAAAGGGAAGGAGATGGATATCATATTTCATGTTAGAGATAGGATCTCAGGTTTGGTATTAGAGGCATTGAGATATCAGATCTCATGCTATCAGAAGGGTCTCAGGATTGGAATGGGAAGGAGTTGTATATCACATCTCATGCTAAAGGGAGGGTCTCAGGTTTGGAAGGGGAAGGATTTGGAAATCACATCTCATGTTATAGGAAGGGTCTCAGGTTTGGTATTAGAAGCATTGAGATATCACATCTCATGCTATAGGAAGGGTCTCAGGATTGGAATGGGGAGGACTTGGATGTCACATCTCATGCTATAGGGAGGGTCTCAAGTTTGATATTAGAAGCATTGAGATAACAAATCTCATGATATCGGAAGGGTCTCAGGATTGGAATGGGATGGAGTTGGATATCACATCTCATGCTATAGGGAGGGTCTCAAGTTTGATATTAGAAGCATTGAGATATCATATCTCATGCTATAGGAAGGGTCTCAGGATTGGAATGGGAAGGAGTTGGATATCACATCTCATGCTATAGGAAGGGTCTCAGGTTTGGTATAAGCAGTGAGATATCACATCTCATGCTATAAGAAGTGTCTCAGGATTGGAATGGGAAGGAGTTGGATATCACATCTCATGTTATAGGAAGGATCTCAGGTTTGGTATAAGCATTGAGATATCACATCTCTACTATCGGAAGGGTCTCAGGATTGGAATGGGAAGGAGTTGGATATTCCCATCTCATGTTATAGGAAGGGTCTCAGGTTTGGTATTAGAAGCATTGAGATAACAAATCTCATGATATCGGAAGGGTCTCAGGATTGGAATGGGATGGAGTTGGATATCACATCTCATGCTATAGGGAGGGTCTCAAGTTTGATATTAGAAGCATTGAGATATCATATCTCATGCTATAGGAAGGGTCTCAGGATTGGAATGGGAAGGAGTTGGATATCACATCTCATGCTATAGGAAGGGTCTCAGGTTTGGTATAAGCAGTGAGATATCACATCTCATGCTATAAGAAGTGTCTCAGGATTGGAATGGGAAGGAGTTGGATATCACATCTCATGTTATAGGAAGGATCTCAGGTTTGGTATAAGCATTGAGATATCACATCTCTACTATCGGAAGGGTCTCAGGATTGGAATGGGAAGGAGTTGGATATTCCCATCTCATGTTATCGGAAGGATCTCAGGTTTGGTATTAGAAGTATTGAGATATCACATCTCATGCTATAGGAAGGGTCTCAGGATTGGAATGGGAAGGAGTTGGTTATCACATCTCATGCTAAAGGAAGGGTCTCAGGTTTGGTAGAAGCATTGAGATATCACATCTCATGCTATAGGAAGGGTCTCAGGATTGGAATGGGAAGGACTTAGATATCACATATCATGCTATAGGGAGGGTCTCAGTTTTGATATTAGAAGCATTGAGATATCACATCTCATGCTATCGGAAGTGTCTCAGGATTGGAATGGGAAGGAGCTGGATATCACATCTCATGCTAAAGGAAGGGTCTCAGGTTTGGAACGGGAAGGAGTTGGATATCACATCTCATGTTATAGGAAGGGTCTCAGGTTTGGTATAAGCATTGAGATATCACATCTCTGCTATCGGAAGTGTCTCAGGATTGGAATGGGAAGGACTTGGATATCACATCTCATGCTATAGATAGGCTCTCAGGTTTGGAAAGGGAAGGAGTTGGATATCACATTTCATGTTAGAGGAAGGATCTCAGGTTTGGTATTAGAGGCATTGAGATATCACATCTCAGGCTATAGGAAGGGTCTCAGGATTGGAATGGGAAGGAGTTGGATATCACATCTCATGCTATAGGAAGGGTCTCAGGATTGGAATGGGAAGGAGTTTGATATCACATCTCATGCTATAGGAAGGGTCTCAGGTTTGGTATAAGCATTGAGATATCACATCTCGTGCTATAGGAAGGGTCTCAGGATTGGAATGGGAAGGAGTTGTATATGACATCTCATGCCGTAGGAAGGGTCTCAGGTTTGGTATAAGCATTGAGATATCACATCTCTGCTATCGAAAGGGTCTTAGGATTGGAATGGGAAGGAGTTGGATATCCCATCTCATGTTATAGGAAGAGTCTTAGGTTTGGTATTAGAAGCATTGAGATATCGCATCTCATGATATAGGAAGGGTCTCAGGTTGGAATGGGAAGGAGTTGGATATCACATTTCATGTTATAGGAAGGGTCTCAGGATTGGAATGGGAAGGACTTGGATATCATATCTCATGCTATAGGAAGGCTCTCAGGTTTGGAAGGGGAAGGAGTTGGATATCACATTTCATGTTAGAGGAAGGATCTCAGGTCTGGTATTAGAGGCCTTGAGATATCACATCTCATGCTATAGGAAGGGTCTCAGGATTGGAATGGGAAGGAGTTGGATATCACATCTCAAGCTATAGGAACGGTCTCAGGTTTGGTATAAGCATTGTGATATCACATCTCATGCTATAGGAAGGGTCTCAGGATTGGAATGGGAAGGAGTTGGATATCACATCTCAAGCTATAGGAACGGTCTCAGGTTTGGTATAAGCATTGTGATATCACATCTCATGTTATAGGAAGGGTCTCAGGATTGGAATGGGAAGAAGTTGGATATCACATCTCATGCTATAGGAAGGGTCTCAGGTTTGGTATAAGCATTGAGATATCTCATCTCATCCTATAGGAAGGGTCTCAGGATTGGAATGGGAAGGAGTTGTATATGACATCTCATGCCATAGGAAGGGTCTCAGGTTTGGTATAAGCATTGAGATATCACATCACATGCTATAGGAAGGGTCTCAGGATTGGAATGGGAAGGACTTGGATATCACATCTCATGCAATAGGCAGGGTTCTCAGGTTTGGAAAGGGAAGGAGATGGATATCACATTTCATGTTAGAGGTAGGATCTCAGGTTTGGTATTAGAGGCATTGAGATATCACATCTCATGCTATCAGAAGGGTCTCAGGATTGGAATTGGAAGGAGTTGGATATCACATCTCATGCTAAAGGGAGGGTCTCAGGTTTGGAAGGGGAAGGATTTGGAAATCACATCTCATGTTATAGGAAGGATCTCGGGTTTGGTATTAGAAGCATTGAGATATCACATCTCATGCTATCATAAGGGTCTCAGGATTCGAATGGGAAGGAGTTGGATATCACATCTCATGTTATAGGAAGGATCTCAGGTTTGGTATTAGAAGCATTGAGACATCACATCTCATGCTATAGGAAGGGTCTCAGGATTGGAATGGGAAGGAGTTGGATATCACATCTCATGCTATAGGAAGGGTCTCAGATTTGGTATAAGCATTGAGATATCACATCTCATGCTATAGGAAGGGTCTCAGGATTGGAATGGGAACGAGTTGTATATGACATCTCAGGCCATAAGAAGGGTGTCAGGTTTGGTATAAGCATTGAGATATCACATCTCTGCTATCGGAAGGGTCTCAGGATTGGAATGGTAAGGAATTGGATATCACATCTCATGTTATAGGAAGGATCTCAGGTTTCGTATTAGAAGCATTGAGATATCACATCTCATGCTATAGGAAGGGTCTCAGGATTGGAATGTGAAGGATTTGGATATCACATCTCATGCTAAAGGAAGGGTCTCAGGTTTGGTAGAAGCATTGAGATATCACGTCTCTGCTATCGGAAGGGTCTCAGGATTGGATTGGGAAGGAGTTGGATATCCCTTCTCATGCTATAGGAAGGGTCTCAGGTTTGGTATAAGCATTGAGATATCACATCTCTGCTATCGGAAGGGTCTCAGGATTGGATTGGGAAGGAGTTGGATATCCCTTCTCATGCTATAGGAAGTGTCTCAGGTTGGAATGGGAAGGAGTTGGATATCACATCTCATGTTATAAGAAGGGTCTCAGGATTGGAATGGGAAGGATTTGGATATCACATCTCTTGCTATAGGAAGGGTCTCAGGATTGGAATGGGTAGGAGTTGGATATTACTTTCTTGCTATAGGAAGGGTCTCATGTTTGGAATGGGAAGGAGTTGGTTATCACATATGCTATAGTTAGTGTCTCAGGTTTGGAACCGGAAGGAGTTGGATATCACATCTCATGTTATAGGAAGGGTCTCAGGTTTGGTATAAGCATTGAGATATCACATCTCTGCTATCGGAAGTGGCTCAGGATTGGAATGGGAAGGAGTTGGATGTCCCATCTCATGTTATAGGACGAGTCTCTGGTTTGGTATTAGAATCATTGAGATATCACATCGCATGCTGTAGGAAGGGTCTAAGGATTGGAATGGGATGGACTTGGATATCACATCTCATGCTATAGGTAGGCTCTCAGGTTTGGTATAAGCATTGAGATATCACATCTGATGCTATAGGAAGGGTCTCAGGATTGGAATGGGAAGGAATTGGATATCACATCTCATGCTATAGGAAGGGTCTCAGATTTGGTATAAGCATTGAGATATCACATCTCATGCTATAGGAAGGGTCTCAGGATTGGAATGGGAAGGAGTTGTATATGACATCTCAGGCCATAGGAAGGGTCTCAGGTTTGGTATAAGCATTGAGATATCACATCTCTGCTATCGGAAGGGTCTCAGGATTGGAATGGGAAGGAGTTGGATATCCCATCTCATGTTATAGGAAGGGTCTCAGGTTTGGTATTAGAAGCATAGAGATATCACATCTCATGCTATAGGAAGGGTCTCAGGATTGGAATGGGAAGGACTTGGATGTCACATCTCATGCTATAGGGAGGGTCTCAAGTTTGATATTAGAAGCATTGAGATAACAAATCTCATGATATCGGAAGGGTCTCAGGATTGGAATGGGAAGGAGTTGGATATCACATCTCATGATAAAGGAAGGGTCTAAGGTTTGGAAGGGGAAGGATTTGGATATCACATCTCATGTTATAGGACGGGTCTCAGGTTTGGTATTAGAAGCATTGAGATATCAAGTCTCATGGTATAAGAAGGGTCTCAGAATTGGAATGGGAAGGAGTTGGATATCACACCTCAAGCTATAGGAAGGGTCTCAGGATCGGAATGGGAAGGAGTTTGATATCACATCTCATGCCATAGTATGGGTCTCAGGTTTGGTGGAAGCATTGGGATATCACATCTCATGCTATCGGAAGGGTATCAGTATTGGATTTGGAAGGAGTTGGATATCCCATCTCATGCTATAGGAAGGGTCTCAGGTTGGAATGGGAAGGAGTTGGATATCACATTTCATGTTATAGGAAGGGTCTCAGGATTGGAATGGGAAGGACTTGGATATCATATCTCATGCTATAGGAAGGCTCTCAGGTTTGGAAGGGGAAGGAGTTGGATATCACATTTCATGTTAGAGGAAGGATCTCAGGTTTGGTATTAGAGGCCTTGAGATATCACATCTCATGCTATAGGAAGGGTCTCAGGATTGGAATGGGAAGGAGTTCGATATCACATCTCAAGCTATAGGAAGGGTCTCAGGTTTGGTATAAGCATTGAGATATCACATCTCATGCTATAGGAAGGGTCTCAGGATTGGAATGGGAAGGAGTTGGATATCACATCTCATGTTATAGGAAATATCTCAGGTTTGGTATTAGAAGCATTGAGACATCACATCTCATGTTGTAGGAAGGGTCTCAGGATTGGAATGGGAAGAAGTTGGATATCACATCTCATGCTATAGGAAGGGTCTCAGGTTTGGTATAAGCATTGAGATATCACATCTCATGCTATAGGAAGGGTCTCAGGTTTGGAAAGGGAAGGAGATGGATATCATATTTCATGTTAGAGATAGGATCTCAGGTTTGGTATTAGAGGCATTGAGATATCAGATCTCATGCTATTAGAAGGGTCTCAGGATTGGAATGGGAAGGAGTTGTATATCACATCTCATGCTAAAGGGAGGGTCTCAGGTTTGGAAGGGGAAGGATTTGGAAATCACATCTCATGTTATAGGAAGGGTCTCAGGTTTGGTATTAGAAGCATTGAGATATCACATCTCATGCTATAGGAAGGGTCTCAGGATTGGAATGGGGAGGACTTGGATGTCACATCTCATGCTATAGGGAGGGTCTCAAGTTTGATATTAGAAGCATTGAGATAACAAATCTCATGATATCGGAAGGGTCTCAGGATTGGAATGGGATGGAGTTGGATATCACATCTCATGATAAAGGAAGGGTCTAAGGTTTGGAAGGGGAAAGATTTGGATATCACATCTCATGTTATAGGACGGGTCTCAGGTTTGGTATTAGAAGCATTGAGATATCAGGTCTCATGGCATAGGAAGGGTCTCAGAATTGGAATGGGAAGGAGTTGTATATCACATCTCAAGCTATAGGAAGAGTCTCAGGATTGGAATGGGAATGGGTTTGATATCACATCTCATGCCATAGTATTGGTCTCAGGTTTGGTAGAAGCATTGGGATATCACATCTCATGCTATTGGAAGGGTATCAGTATTGGATTTGGAAGGAGTTGGATATCCCATCTCATGCTATAGGAAGGGTCTCAGGTTGGAATGGGAAGGAGTTGGATATCACATTTCATGTTATAGGAAGGGTCTCAGGATTGGAATGGGAAGGACTTGGATATCATATCTCATGCTATAGGAAGGCTCTCAGGTTTGGAAGGGGAAGGAGTTGGATATCACATTTCATGTTAGAGGAAGAATCTCAGGTTTGGTATTAGAGGCCTTGAGATATCACATCTCATGCTATAGGAAGGGTCTCCGGATTGGAATGGGAAGGAGTTGGATATCACATCTCAAGCTTTAGGAAGGGTCTCAGGTTTGGTATAAGCATTGAGATAGCACATCTCATGCTATAGGAAGGGTCTCAGGATTGGAATGGGAAGGAGTTGGATATCACATCTCATGTTATAGGAAAGATCTCAGGTTTGGTATTAGAAGCATTGAGACATCACATCTCATGTTATAGGAAGGGTCTCAGGATTGGAATGGGAAGAAGTTGGATATCACATCTCATGCTATAGGAAGGGTCTCAGGTTTGGAAGGGGAAGGAGTTGGATATCCAATCTCATGTTATAGGACTGGTCTCAGGATTGGTATTAGAAGCATTGCGATATCACATCGCATGCTGTAGGAAGGTTCTCAGGTTTGGTATTAGAAGCATTGAGACATCACATCTCATGCTATAGGAAGGGTCTCAGGATTGGAATGGGAAGGAGTTGGATATCACATCTCATGTTATAGGAAGGATCTCAGGTTTGGTATTAGAAGCATTGAGACATCACATCTCATGCTATAGGAAGGGTCTCAGGATTGGAATGGGAAGGAGTTGGATATCACATCTCATGCTATAGGAAGGGTCTCAGATTTGGTATAAGCATTGAGATATCACATCTCATGCTATAGGAAGGGTCTCAGGATTGGATTGGGAAGGAGTTGTATATGACATCTCAGGCCATAGGAAGGGTCTCAGGATTGGTATAAGCATTGAGATATCACATCTCTGCTATCGGAAGGGTCTCAGGATTGGAATGGGAAGCAGTTGGATATCCCATCTCATGTTATAGGAAGGGTCTCAGGTTTGGTATTAGAAGCATTGAGATATCACATCTCATGCTATAGGAAGGGTCTCAGGATTGGAATGGGGAGGACTTGAATGTCACATCTCATGCTATAGGGAGGGTCTCAAGTTTGATATTAGAAGCATTGAGATAACAAATCTCATGATATCGGAAGGGTCTCAGGATTGGAATGGGAAGGAGTTGGATATCACATCTCATGATAAAGGAAGGGTCTAAGGTTTGGAAGGGGAAAGATTTGGATATCACATCTCATGTTATAGGACGGGTCTCAGGTTTGGTATTAGAAGCATTGAGATATCAAGTCTCATGGCATAGGAAGGGTCTCAGAATTGGAATGGGAAGGAGTTGGATATCACATCTCAAGCTATAGGAAGAGTCTCAGGATTGGAATGGGAAGGAGTTTGATATCACAACTCATGCCATAGTATGGGTCTCAGGTTTGGTAGAAGCATTGGGATATCACATCTCATGCTATTGGAAGGGTATCAGTATTGGATTTGGAAGGAGTTGGATATCCCATCTCATGCTATAGGAATGGTCTCAGGTTGGAATGGGAAGGAGTTGGATATCACATTTCATGTTATAGGAAGGGTCTCAGGATTGGAATGGAAAGGACTTGGATATCATATCTCATGCTATAGGAAGGCTCTCAGGTTTGGAAGGGGAAGGAGTTGGATATCACATTTCATGTTAGAGGAAGGATCTCAGGTTTGGTATTAGAGGCCTTGAGATATCACATATCATGCTATAGGAAGGGTCTCAGGATTGGAATGGGAAGGAGTTGGATATCACATCTCAAGCTTTAGGAAGGGTCTCAGGTTTGGTATAAGCATTGAGATATCACATCTCATGCTATAGGAAGGGTCTCAGGATTGGAATGGGAAGGAGTTGGATATTACATCTCATGTTATAGGAAACATCTCAGGTTTGGTATTAGAAGCATTGAGACATCACATCTCATGCTATAGGAAGGGTCTCAGGATTGGAATGGGAAGAAGTTGGATATCACATCTCATGCTATAGGAAGGGTCTCAGGTTTGGAAGGGGAAGGAGTTGGATATCCAATCTCATGTTATATGACTGGTCTCAGGTTTGGTATTAGAAGCATTGAGATATCACATTGCATGCTGTAGGAAGGTTCTCAGGTTTGGTATTAGAAGCATTGAGACATCACATCTCATGCTATAGGAAGGGTCTCAGGATTGGAATGGGAAGGAGTTGGATATCACATCTCATGTTATAGGAAGGATCTCAGGTTTGGTATTAGAAGCATTGAGACATCACATCTCATGCTATAGGAAGGCTCTCAGGTTTGGAAGGGGAAGGAGTTGGATATCACATTTCATGTTAGAGGAAAGATCTCAGGTTTGGTATTAGAGGCCTTGAGATATCACATCTCATGCTATAGGAAGGGTCTCAGGATTGGAATGGGAAGGAGTTGGATATCACATCTCAAGCTTTAGGAAGGGTCTCAGGTTTGGTATAAGCATTGAGATAGCACATCTCATGCTATAGGAAGGGTCTCAGGATTGGAATGGGAAGGAGTTGGATATCACATCTCATGTTATAGGAAGGATCTCAGGTTTGGTATTAGAAGCATTGAGACATCACATCTCATGCTATAGGAAGGGTCTCAGGATTGGAATGGGAAGGAGTTGGATATCACATCTCATGCTATAGGAAGGGTCTCAGATTTGGTATAAGCATTGAGATATCAGATCTCATGCTATAGGAAGGGTCTCAGGATTGGATTGGGAAGGAGTGGTATATGACATCTCAGGCCATAGGAAGGGTCTCAGGATTGGTATAAGCATTGAGATATCACATCTCTGCTATCGGAAGGGTCTCAGGATTGGAATGGGAAGGAGTTGGATATCCCATCTCATGCTATAGGGAGGGTCTCAATTTTGATATTAGAAGCATTGAGATAACAAATCTCATGATATCGGAAGGGTCTCAGGATTGGAATGGGAAGGAGTTGGATATCACATCTCATGATAAAGGAAGGGTCTAAGGTTTGGAAGGGGAAAGATTTGGATATCACATCTCATGTTATAGGACGGGTCTCAGTTTTGGTATTAGAAGCACTGAGATATCAAGTCTCATGGTATAGGAAGGGTCTCAGAATTGGAATGGGAAGGAATTGGATATCACATCTCAAGCTATAGGAAGAGTCTCAGGATTGGAATGGGAAGGAGTTTGATATCACATCTCATGCCATAGTATGGTTCTCAGGTTTGGTAGAAGCATTGGGATATCACATCTCATGCTATTGGAAGGGTATCAGTATTGGATTTGGAAGGAGTTGGATATCCCATCTCATGCTATAGGAAGGGTCCCAGGTTGGAATGGGAAGGAGTTGGATATCACATTTCATGTTATAGGAAGGGTCTCAGGATTGGAATGGGAAGGACTTGGATATCATATCTCATGCTATAGAAAGGCTCTCAGGTTTGGAAGGGGAAGGAGTTGGATATAACATTTCATGTTAGAGGAAGGATCTCAGGTTTGGTATTAGAGGCTTTGAGATATCACATCTCATGCTATAGGAAGGGTCTCAGGTTGGAATGGGAAGGAGTTGGATATCACATTTCATGTTATAGGAAGGGTCTCAGGATTGGAATGGGAAGGAGTTGGATATCACATCTCAAGCTTTAGGAAGGGTCTCAGGTTTGGTATAAGCATTGAGATAGCACATCTCATGCTATAGGAAGGGTCTCAGGATTGGAATTGGAAGGAGTTGGATATCACATCTCATGTTATAGGAAAGATCTCAGGTTTGGTATTAGAAGCATTGAGACATCACATCTCATGTTATAGGAAGGGTCTCAGGATTGGAATGGGAGGAGCTGGATATCACATCTCATGCTAAAGGAAGGGTCTCAGGTTTGGAAGGGGAAGGATTTGGATATCACATCTCATGTTATAGGACGGGTCTCAGGTTTGGTATTAGAAGAATTGTGATATCACATCTCATGCTATAGGAAGTGTCTCAGGATTGGAATGGGAAGGAGTTTGATATCACATCTCATGCTATAGGAAGAGTCTCAGGTTTGGGAAGGGAAGGATTTGGATTTCACATCTCATGTTATAGGATGGTTCTCATGTTTGGTTTTTGAAGCATTGAGATATCACATCTCATGCTATCGGAAGGGTCTCAGGTTTGGAATGGGAAGGAGTTGGATATCACATCTCATGTTATAGGAAGGATCTCATGTTTGGTATTAGAAGCATTGAGATATCACATCTCATGCTATAGGAAGGGTCTCCGGATTGGAATGTGAAGGATTTGGATATTACATCTCATGCTAAAGGAAGGGTCTCACGTTTGGAATGGGAAGGAGTTGGATATGACATCTCTTGTTATAGGGAGGGTCTCAGGATTTGAATGGCAAGGAGTTGGATATCACATCTCATGCCATAGGAAGGGTCTCAGGTTTGGTATAAGCATTGAGATATCACATCTCTGCTATCGGAAGGGTCTCAGGATTGGATTGGGAAGGAGTTGGATATCCCTTCTCATGCTATAGGAAGGGTCTCAGGTTGGAATGGGAAGGAGTTGGATATCACATCTCATGTTATACGAAGGGTCTCAGGATTGGAATGGGAAGGATTTGGATATCACATCTCTTGCTATAGGAAGGGTCTCAGGTTTTTTATTAGAAACATTGAGATATCACATCTCATGCTATAGGAAGGGTTTTAGGATTGGAATGGGAAGTATTTGGATATCACATCTCATGCTAAACAAAGGGTCTCAGGTTTGGCAGGGGAAGGATTTTGATATCATATCTCATGTTATAGGACGGGACCCAGGTTTGGTATTAGAAGCATTGAGATATCACATCTCATGGTATAAGAAGGGTCTCAGGGTTGGAATGGGAAGGAGTTGGATATCACATCTCATCCAATTGGAAGGGTCTCAGGTTTGGAATGGGAAGGAATTGGATATCACATCTCATGTTATATTAAGGATCTCAGGTTTGGTATTAGAAGCGTTGAGATATCACATCTCATGCTATAGGAAGGGTCTCAGGATTGGAATGCGAAGGATTTGGATATCACATCTCATGCTAAAGGAAGGGTCTCAGGTTTGGTAGAAGCGTTGAGATATCACATCTCTGCTATCGGAAGGGACTCAGGATTGGATTGGGAAGGAGTTGGATATCCCTTCTCATGCTATAGGAAGGGTCTCAGGATTTGAATGGCAAGGAGTTGGATATCACATATCATGCCATAGGAAGGGTCTCAGGTTTGGTATAAGAATTGAGATATCACATCTCTGCTATCGGAAGGGTCTCCGGATTGGATTGGGAAGGAGTTGGATATCCCTTCTCATGCTATAGGAAGTGTCTCAGGTTGGAATGGGAAGGACTTAGATATCACATCTCATGCTATAGGGAGGGTCTCAGTTTTGATATTAGAAGCATTGAGATATCACATCTCATGCTATCGGAAGGGTCTCAGGATTGGAATGGGAGGAGCTGGATATCACATCTCATGCTAAAGGAAGTGTCTCAGGTTTGAAAGGGGAAGGATTTGGATCTCACATCTCATGTTATAGGACGGGTCTCAGGTTTGGTATTAGAAGCATTGTGATATCACATCTCATGCTATAGGAAGTGTCTCAGGATTGGAAGGGGAAGGAGTTGGATATCACATCTCATGCTATAGGAAGGGTTTCAGGTTTGGTATTAGAAGCATTGAGACATCACATCTCATGCTATAGGAAGGTTCTCAGGATTGGAATGGGAAGGAGTTGGATATCACATCTCATGCTATAGGAAGGGTCTCAGATTTGGTATAAGCATTGAGATATCACATCTCATGCTATAGGAAGGGTCTCAGGATTGGATTGGGAAGGAGTGGTATATGACATCTCAGGCCATAGGAAGGGTCTCAGGATTTGTATAAGCATTGAGATATCACATCTCTGCTATCGGAAGGGTCTCAGGATTGGAATGGGAAGGAGTTGGATATCCCATCTCATGCTATAGGGAGGGTCTCAATTTTGATATTAGAAGCATTGAGATAACAAATCTCATGATATCGGAAGGGTCTCACGATTGGAATGGGAAGGAGTTGGATATCACATCTCATGATAAAGGAAGGGTCTAAGGTTTGGAAGGGGAAAGATTTGGATATCACATCTCATGTTATAGGACGGGTCTCAGGTTTGGTATTAGAAGCACTGAGATATCAAGTCTCATGGTATAGGAAGGGTCTCAGAATTGGAATGGGAAAGAGTTGGATATCACATCTCAAGCTATAGGAAGAGTCTCAGGATTGGAATGGGAAGGAGTTTGATATCACATCTCATGCCATAGTATGGTTCTCAGGTTTGGTAGAAGCATTGGGATATCACATCTCATGCTATTGGAAGGGTATCAGTATTGGATTTGGAAGGAGTTGGATATCCCATCTCATGCTATAATAAGGGTCTCAGGTTGGAATGGGAAGGAGTTGGATATCACATTTCATGTTATAGGAAGGGTCTCAGGATTGGAATGGGAAGGACTTGGATATCATATCTCATGCTATAGGAAGGCTCTCAGGTTTGGAAGGGGAAGGAGTTGGATATCACATTTCATGTTAGAGGAAGGATCTCAGGTTTGGTATTAGAGGCTTTGAGATATCACATCTCATGCTATAATAATAATAATAATTTGGCATTTATATAGCGCTACGAACCCTCAGGTATCTGAGCGCTGCTTATTATTACCCACGGTGTGTGGTGCTCATTTATCGACCTCGGAAGGATGAAACGCTGAGTTTGGCGCTGCCGGGATTCGAACCTGCGTTCGCAAGCTCTGCACTGATGTCAAAGCGAGCGCTCTACTCGCTGTGCCACTTGACCGGCTAAGGAAGGGTCTCAGGTTGGAATGGGAAGGAGTTGGATATCACATTTCATGTTATAGGAAGGGTCTCAGGATTGGAATGGGAAGGAGTTGGATATCACATCTCAAGCTTTAGGAAGGGTCTCAGGTTTGGTATAAGCATTGAGATAGCACATCTCATGCTATAGGAAGGGTCTCAGGATTGGAATGGGAAGGAGTTGGATATCACATCTCATGTTATAGGAAAGATCTCAGGTTTGGTATTAGAAGCATTGAGACATCACATCTCATGTTATAGGAAGGGTCTCAGGATTGGAATGGGAGGAGCTGGATATCACATCTCATGCTAAAGGAAGGGTCTCAGGTTTGGAAGGGGAAGGATTTGGATATCACATCTCATGTTATAGGACGGGTCTCAGGTTTGGTATTAGAAGCATTGTGATATCACATCTCATGCTATAGGAAGTGTCTCAGGATTGGAATGGGAAGGAGTTTGATATCACATCTCATGCTATAGGAAGTGTCTCAGGTTTGGGAAGGGAAGGATTTGGATTTCACATCTCATGTTATAGGATGGTTCTCATGTTTGGTTTTTGAAGCATTGAGATATCACATCTCATGCTATCGGAAGAGTCTCAGGTTTGGAATGGGAAGGAGTTGGATATCACATCTCATGTTATAGGAAGGATCTCATGTTTGGTATTAGAAGCATTGAGATATCACATCTCATGCTATAGGAAGGGTCTCCGGATTGGAATGTGAAGGATTTGGATATTACATCTCATGCTAAAGGAAGGGTCTCACGTTTGGAATGGGAAGGAGTTGGATATGACATCTCTTGTTATAGGGAGGGTCTCAGGATTTGAATGGCAAGGAGTTGGATATCACATCTCATGCCATAGGAAGGGTCTCAGGTTTGGTATAAGCATTGAGATATCACATCTCTGCTATCGGAAGGGTCTCAGGATTGGATTGGGAAGGAGTTGGATATCCCTTCTCATGCTATAGGAAGGGTCTCAGGTTGGAATGGGAAGGAGTTGGATATCACATCTCATGTTATACGAAGGGTCTCAGGATTGGAATGGGAAGGATTTGGATATCACATCTCTTGCTATAGGAAGGGTCTCAGGTTTTTTATTAGAAACATTGAGATATCACATCTCATGCTATAGGAAGGGTTTTAGGATTGGAATGGGAAGTATTTGGATATCACATCTCATGCTAAACAAAGGGTCTCAGGTTTGGCAGGGGAAGGATTTTGATATCATATCTCATGTTATAGGACGGGACCCAGGTTTGGTATTAGAAGCATTGAGATATCACATCTCATGGTATAGGAAGGGTCTCAGGGTTGGAATGGGAAGGAGTTGGATATCACATCTCATCCAATTGGAAGGGTCTCAGGTTTGGAATGGGAAGGAATTGGATATCACATCTCATGTTATAGGAAGGATCTCAGGTTTGGTATTAGAAGCATTGAGATATCACATCTCATGCTATAGGAAGGGTCTCAGGATTGGAATGCGAAGGATTTGGATATCACATCTCATGCTAAAGGAAGGGTCTCAGGTTTGGTAGAAGCGTTGAGATATCACATCTCTGCTATCGGAAGGGTCTCAGGATTGGATTGGGAAGGAGTTGGATATCCCTTCTCATGCTATAGGAAGGGTCTCAGGATTTGAATGGCAAGGAGTTGGATATCACATATCATGCCATAGGAAGGGTCTCAGGTTTGGTATAAGAATTGAGATATCACATCTCTGCTATCGGAAGGGTCTCCGGATTGGATTGGGAAGGAGTTGGATATCCCTTCTCATGCTATAGGAAGTGTCTCAGGTTGGAATGGGAAGGACTTAGATATCACATCTCATGCTATAGGGAGGGTCTCAGTTTTGATATTAGAAGCATTGAGATATCACATCTCATGCTATCGGAAGGGTCTCAGGATTGGAATGGGAGGAGCTGGATATCACATCTCATGCTAAAGGAAGTGTCTCAGGTTTGGAAGGGGAAGGATTTGGATCTCACATCTCATGTTATAGGACGGGTCTCAGGTTTGGTATTAGAAGCATTGTGATATCACATCTCATGCTATAGGAAGTGTCTCAGGATTGGAAGGGGAAGGAGTTGGATATCACATCTCATGCTATAGGAAGGGTTTCAGGTTTGGTATAAGCATTGAGATATCAAATCTCATGCTATAGGAAGAGTCTCAGGTTTGGGAAGGGAAGGATTTGGATTTCACATCTCATGTTATAGGATGGTTCTCATGGTTGGAATGGGAAGGAGTTGGATATCACATCTCATGTTATAGGAAGGGTCTCAGGATTGGAATGGGAAGGACTTGGATATCACATCTCATGCTATAGGAAGGCTCTCAGGTTTGGAAGGGGAAAGAGTTGGATATCACATTTCATGTTAGAGGTAGGATCTCAGGTTTGGTATTAGAGGCATTGAGATATCACATCTCATGCTATCAGAAGGGTCTCAGGATTGGAATGGGAAGGAGTTGGATATCACATCTCATGCTAAAGGGAGGGTCTCAGGTTTGGAAGGGGAAGGATTTGGATATCACATCTCATGTTATAGGAAGGATCTCAGGTTTGGTATTAGAAGCATTGAGATATCACATCTCATGCTATCGGAAGGATCTCAGGTTTGGTATTAGAAGCATTGAGATATCACATCTCATGCTATCAGAAGGATCTCAGGATTGGAATGGGAAGGAGTTGGATATCACATCTCATGCTAAAGGGAGGGTCTCAGGTTTGGAAGGGGAAGGATTTGGATATCACATCTCATGTTATCAGAAGGATCTCAGGTTTGGTATTAGAAGTATTGAGATATCACATCTCATGCTATAGGAAGGGTCTCAGTATTGGAATTGGAAGGAGTTGGATATCACATCTCATGCTATAGGGAGGTTCTCAGGTTTGATATTAGAAGCATTGAGATATCACATCTCATGCTATCGGAAGGGTCTCAGGATTGGAATGGGAAGGACTTGGATATCACATCTCATGCTATAGGTAGGCTCTCAGGTTTGGAAAGGGAAGGAGTTGGATATCCCATCTCATGTTATGGGACGGGTCTCAGGTTTGTTATTAGAATCATTGAGATATCATATTGCATGCTGTAGGAAGGGTCTAAGGATTGGAATGGGAAGGACTTGGATATCACATCTCATGCTATAGGTAGGCTCTCAGGTTTGGAAAGGGAAGGAGTTGGATATCACATTTCATGTTAGAGGAAGGATCTCAGGTTTGGTATTAGAGGCATTGAGATATCACATCTCATGCTATAGGAAGGGTCTCAGGTTGGAATGGGAAGGAGTTGGATATCACATCTCATGTTATAGGAAGGGTCTCAGGATTGGAATGGGAAGGACTTGGATATCACATCTCATGCTATAGGAAGGCTCTCAGGTTTGAAAGGGGAAAGAGCTGGATATCACATTTCATGTTAGAGGTAGGATCTCAGGTTTGGTATTAGAGGCATTGAGATATCACATCTCATGCTATCAGAAGGGTCTCAGGATTGGAATGGGAAGGAGTTGGATATCACATCTCATGCTAAAGGGAGGGTCTCAGGTTTGGAAGGGGAAGGATTTGGATATCACATCTCATGTTATAGGAAGGATCTCAGGTTTGGTATTAGAAGCATTGAGATATCACATCTCATGTTATCGGAAGGATCTCAGGTTTGGTATTAGAAGTATTGAGATATCACATCTCATGCTATAGGAAGGGTCTCAGGATTGGAATGGGAAGGAGTTGGATATCACATCTTATGCTAAAGGAAGGGTCTCAGGTTTGGTAGATGCATTGAGATATCACATCTCATGCTATAGGAAGGGTCTCAGGATTGGAATGGGAAGGACTTGGATATCACATCTCATGCTATAGGGAGGGTCTCAAGTTTGATATTAGAAGCATTGAGATATCACATCTCATGATAATGGAAGGGTCTCAGGATTGGAATGGGAAGGAGTTGGATATCACATCTCATGATAAAGGAAGGGTCTAAGGTTTGGAAGGGGAAGGATTTGGATATCACATCTCATGTTATAGGACGGGTCTCAGGTTTGGTATTAGAAGCATTGAGATATCAAATATCATGGTATAGGAAGGGTCTCAGAATTGGAATGGGAAGGAGTTGGATATCACATCTCAAGCTATAGGAAGGGTCTCAGGATTGGAATGGGAAGGAGTTTGATATCACATCTCATGCCATAGTATGGGTCTCAGGTTTGGTAGAAGCATTGGGATATCACATCTCATGCTATCGGAAGGGTATCAGGATTGGATTTGGAAGGAGTTGGATATCCCATCTCATGCTATAGGAAGGGTCTCAAGTTGGAATGGGAAGGAGTTGGATATCACATCTCATGTTATAGGAAGGGTCTCAGGATTGGAATGGGAAGGACTTGAATATCACATCTCATGCTATAGGAAGGCTCTCAGGTTTGGAAGGGGAAAGAGTTGGATATCACATTTCATGTTAGAGGTAGGATCTCAGGTTTGGTATTAGAGGCATTGAGATATCACATCTCATGCTATCAGAAGGGTCTCAGGATTGGAATGGGAAGGAGTTGGATATCACATTTCATGCTAAAGGGAGGGTCTCAGGTTTGGAAGGGGAAGGATTTGGATATCACATCTCATGTTATAGGAAGGATCTCAGGTTTGGTATTAGAAGCATTGAGATAGCACATCTCATGCTATCGGAAGGATCTCAGGTTTGGTATTAGAAGCATTGAGATATCACATCTCATGCTATCAGAAGGGTCTCAGGATTGGAATGGGAAGGAGTTGGATATCACATCTCATGCTAAAGGGAGGGTCTCAGGTTTGGAAGGGGAAGGATTTGGATATCACATCTCATGTTATCGGAAGGATCTCAGGTTTGGTATTAGAAGTATTGAGATATCACATCTCATGCTATAGGAAGGGTCTCAGTATTGGAATTGGAAGGAGTTGGATATCACATCTCATGCTATAGGGAGGTTCTCAGGTTTGATATTAGAAGCATTGAGATATCACATCTCATGCTATCGGAAGGGTCTCAGGATTGGAATGGGAAGGAGTTGGATATCCCATCTCATGTTATGGGACGGGTCTCAGGTTTGTTATTAGAATCATTGAGATATCATATTGCATGCTGTAGGAAGGGTCTAAGGATTGGAATGGGAAGGACTTGGATATCACATCTCATGCTATAGGTAGGCTCTCAGGTTTGGAAAGGGAAGGAGTTGGATATCACATTTCATGTTAGAGGAAGGATCTCAGGTTTGCTATTAGAGGCATTGAGATATCACATCTCATGCTATAGGAAGGGTCTCAGGTTGGAATGGGAAGGAGTTGGATATCACATCTCATGTTATAGGAAGGGTCTCAGGATTGGAATGGGAAGGACTTGGATATCACATCTCATGCTATAGGAAGGCTCTCAGGTTTGGAAGGGGAAAGAGTTGGATATCACATTTCATGTTAGAGGTAGGATCTCAGGTTTGGTATTAGAGGCATTGAGATATCACATCTCATGCTATCAGAAGGGTCTCAGGATTGGAAAGGGAAGGAGTTGGATATCACATCTCATGCTAAAGGGAGGGTCTCAGGTTTGGAAGGGGAAGGATTTGGATATCACATCTCATGTTATAGGAAGGATCTCAGGTTTGGTATTAGAAGCATTGAGATATCACATCTCATGTTATCGGAAGGATCTCAGGTTTGGTATTAGAAGTATTGAGATATCACATCTCATGCTATAGGAAGGGTCTCAGGATTGGAATGGGAAGGAGTTGGATATCACATCTCATGCTAAAGGAAGGGTCTCAGGTTTGGTAGAAGCATTGAGATATCACATCTCATGCTATAGGAAGGGTCTCAGGATTGGAAAGGGAAGGACTTAGATATCACATCTCATGCTATCGGAAGTGTCTCAGGATTGGAATGGGAAGGAGCTGGATATCACATCTCATGCTAAAGGAAGGGTCTCAGGTTTGGAACGGGAAGGAGTTGGATATCCGATCTCATGTTATAGGAAGGGTCTCAGGTTTGGTATAAGCATTGAGATATCACATCTCTGCTATCGGAAGTGTCTCAGGATTGGAATGGGAAGGAGTTGGATATCCCATTTCATGTTATAGGACGGGTCTCAGGATTGTTATTAGAATCATTGAGATATCATATTGCATGCTGTAGGAAGGGTCTAAGGATTGGAATGGGAAGGACTTGGATATCACATCTCATGCTATAGATAGGCTCTCAGGTTTGGAAAGGGAAGGAGTTGGATATCACATTTCATGTTAGAGGAAGGATCTCAGGTTTGGTATTAGAGGCATTGAGATATCACATCTGATGCTATAGGAAGGGTCTCAGGATTGGAATGGGAAGTGTTAGGAAAGATTTCGTTATTGTAGGGAAATTTCCTTCCA
Source organism: Ambystoma mexicanum (assembly GCF_040938575.1). Classification (NCBI taxonomy): domain Eukaryota; kingdom Metazoa; phylum Chordata; class Amphibia; order Caudata; family Ambystomatidae; genus Ambystoma; species Ambystoma mexicanum. The sequence goes on from NC_090929.1 coordinate 793,174,159, forward strand.
TGTGGCAACCCCTAAACTTTTTGCTATTGTTTTTAACCTTGTTCTTGACTTTGCCAGAGAAGTACAGCCTTCTGCCGCACTTCTCTGGGCTTTCGCTCCTTTCTTACGGGGAAACTGACATGCCCTTAAGACAGTCAGTACCGGGGAACGTTGTTTCCCGTAGTTTCTTCTATCGTGTCGCAGCTTTAGTGCAACACGACACAAGAGGGCACATTAAGCTAAGTTACAGCTCTCTTGGGTCTCTAGCCTTCTACAGGCCCTAGATACTCTTTTAGGATGGTATTTGATCGGTGCAAGTCATTCAGAGACTGGAATGGTGGCAGCGATCGTATTGAATATTTTGAGCTCCTTTTGCCGTTCTGAGCACGTTTGTGCACTGAACCCAAAATGGTGGCCTGGCTCCCAAAATGGCCAGACCACGAGGCTCCTTTGTCTTGTCCACTGACCGTCTTGCTCCCTTCACCTTCCCCAGGTCGAAAGCGACCCGGGGCCTTCCTTATTTGGGCATGTACTTTCCCGCGAAACGTGGTTGCTTTCGCGGGCTTCTACATGTCGTTTGTGTGCCTCCAGGGTGTCGGCTGGGATGTCTGGTCCCAATACACATCCTGGGTGCCAGAGAGTCTAGGGTGGTGTGAATGCCTGGGACCACCGTGGTCCGTGATTGGTCCACGTATGGTATGTGTTTTGATGAGCGGATCTCCCATTGGTTCCTCTCCGTTTTGGCGCGAAGGGAACCGTGGATAAGAGGGGGCTGGAAACACCACTACCATGTCGATCTCCTGAGTTCTCACGAACGAAGGAATACAGGAGCCAAGTATCCTGCAACCAAGAGGCTGGACCGAGGAATCGCTGGTGACCCGCTGAAGGAATTCTCCTTTGCACTGCTGTCGTCCTGAGAGCCCCTGTCCTCCTTTGATCGAACCAGAAGGCCTGTACTGGTGCTTCGACCTATTGGAATAGCAGGAACAGCTATTCCCGGCATCTGCATCATCTCCTGCCAAGTAAGCCTTCAGAAGCGTCTCTGGGCCATCCAGTTGACTGACCAGCTTACAAGGGAGCTCTGCTCTGTAACCGCCGCCAGGTTGTGCCGTATCTCGAGTCCTTGTCACTCTCCCACGCTTCGTACACTTGGCGTTCCCAAGTCTGAAGGGAGGAGTGTACTTTTGACTCAGATACGCACGACCGCTTCGTTGTCCTGCTGCGGCAACAAAACTGTGCTGGTTTCGTCGATTGGGACGTCTTTTTGATCTACACGACTAGAAAGCGTTCCCTGCTCTTCTGAACCCGCCAGCTGCTGAAACTAACGTGGAGAAGCCTGGGTCTGCTTGCTTCGGGGACCGGTGAGTAGTATATCTAGGATCTGGTCGCCCTCCTGCAGTAACCCATTGCTTTTCCCCGCTGTGTAAAACAGCACCCTTTTCGTCCGTACTCGCGCTTTGCTTCTGCTAGCTGTGGAGGCTGCGCTTGAGTTGCGGAACCTGTTCTTCTTCTGCTGTGCACTAACACGAACTGCCTGACTTCCTCCGAAGAGCTTCTCCTTTTGCCCGTTGGCACCAGCGCGTGCAGGTACATTGAGCACTAGGCTCCACTCTTCGCAGGGCTTGGACTTCCATCTAGTTAGGTGCCTCTGAAGGCGAACTGAGTCGAAAGCATTATCGCACTGCCTGTTTTCCTTCCCTTGCAGGTGGACTACATATTTCGTGCTTTAAACGCTTGCGACTGTGTATTTGTATATATATTGTGTTGATTTGGTATGTGTTGGCTTAATACTGTGTTATTGTGATTTTCTCGCTACGGTCGTTGTTTTAAAGGCCTTAAAATAAATGTGTTTATATTTTTGATATAACACCTGTTTGGAGTAGTTTGTAGGCGCTCTTGCTTTGTGTGCTCACTGCGGGCTTTCAGTCACCCTCACCCCTCTTGAGACCTAGTCTTGACCGCCGCGATCGCTACCTTGATTGGTCTGGCTTGTCCAGAGGTTACCCTGTTCCAAGTAATTAGGTTGGCCTTCTGAACTTCTGCTCCGCCAGGACAGAGTTCAGAAATCCGTCTTAACAAATTGGTGTACAGCGGTGGGATACGACTGAAGGTATCCAGTGTTGCGCACGGGCTAGGGCATTTCGGGTTATTCCAAACAGCACACGTAGTGAATTGTTATAGTATAACTTTAAAAAGGCCATAGTCCTATCACACAGTATGGAAACAAGTACGTTGTTAACTTTAAATGCTTCCAAATCAGAAATGCTGAAAAAGATGTGTGCGGAGAGAGGGGTTTCCTCTCAAGGCACAAAATTGGAAATGATCCAAAGAATCGTGGCGTGGCAAGAAGCACAGCTTGACGCTATTACTTCTGAGGACAGTGCGGAAGGTGGTGGGGCTGCTCTCACTGGCAGAACCGACGGTTCTGCCGCCGCACTGATCCATCGCGACCACGAGGGCAGGGAGGACGAGATGTCTAATGTTTCCTCTGCCAGTGCTGATGGGGAGGCTATGCTTGAATTCAAGAAGCAAGAGCTGCGGTTTAGGCAGCAGGAGCTTGAATTCAGCATAGCCAAACTAAAAATCGAGCAGGCAGAAAAACAAAAAGACAGGGATCACCAGTTGGAACTGGCCAAGCTTCAGGTTGCAAATGGGTCCACGGGTCCTGGACATGGGTCTGGGGCCTCCTCTCATCCACGGTTTCCAAAAGATCTGCTCAGTGTGTATGAGGAACGGAATGATATTATGGACTGGCTAAATGCGTTTGAGTATGCATGCGAAGTTCAGAAAGTTGACAATGCTGATAAGATTGCGTGGTTACTCAGTAGACTGCCCCATTCTGGCTGTACTGCCATTATGGAGATGTCGAAGGCTGAGCGTGCCGACTTCGCCATCTTAAAGCAAACTCTCATTTTAAAGTTTGGGAAGACTCCGGCCCAATATTTAAAGCGTTTTCGAGAGTATAAGAAAAAGGAAGGTTGTACTTGGGTATCTTATGTCGCTGAATCTTTGAAAAACTTAACTGGCTGGGTCGAAGGCTATAAGGTTTCTACCTTCGCCGGCATGATAAATCTTGTCATGCTGGAACACATTTTTGCTTCTTCTTCCCCGGAGCTTAAGCAGCACTTGGCCGATTCGAAGGAGATAGACCCTAAGAAGCTGGCCATGGCAGCCGACTTATGGGTGTCACATCGAGTGTCCCATAAGGACAAAACTCATCCTGGTAAGCAGGAGGAGGGAAAAAGTCCAAAGATATGGAGGGTGGAGAATCTGCTAAATCTTCTTCCCAAAAGGGCCACAAAAAGAAAAACAAGGGTAAGACACAAGAGAACTCACAGGGTAGTGGAGGTCCGCCTCCGAAACAGAACTCTGGTTACAATAAGCCTCCCTATGTAAACAGACCCATTGGATCTTGTTTTGCTTGTGGAGCAACTGACCATGTGAAGGGGGATCCCCGTTGTAAGGTTAGACCTTTGGGGGTCCACTCCGCTAATCTGGCCTTCTCCTCCTACGAGGAAGAAGAGATTACAGGAGCATCCTTCTCCTCAGACTCATTTCCCAGCGGAATAGAGGCTGAGGTAGTTTTAGTGTCCCTGGGTTCCTGGGAGCCTAAAGTCGCAGAGGCGTATGCTAGGATTCCGGATAATACCAAGCACTACTTTAAAGACAGTGTGCTGATCAATGGAGTAGATACTCCAGCTCTTAGGGATAGTGGGTGCAGTCGCACTGTAGTGGATTCTACCTTGGTAGACTCAGAGGAAGTTGCCAGAGCTACTCTGATGCCCACTAAGTTGGCTGACGGCCCCCTCCGTATGTTTCCCGTGATCCCTGTAAATCTTACTTTAAATGGTACAGCAGTTAGGATTCCAGTGAGCATTCAGAGAAACGTCCCGGGAAAGGTCTTGTTAGGCAATGATCTCAGAGCTTTAGGGCTCGTAGGAGACACTGCCGAAAGACCCTACACACGGTCTCAAGCACGGGCAGCATTGGCCAAGTCCAATACGCCGCCCCAGCCGAAGGGGAAACCCAAGGCGAAAGGAGTCAACAAGTCACGACGAGGGAAAGAGAATATTCCCCCGAGCTCGCCTACCACTGCGGTGGAGGAAGTTGGTCGATCGCCCGTGCCTGACGAGGAAGTGGCGATGCCTGAAGTATTCGACCCCAACGATCATCCTGAACTAAAAGACTTGTTAGTTGAAGGAGGTCCTGATAGGGACGAATTCAGTAAAGGCCAACGTGAGTGCCCATCTCTGGAAGGCCTAAGGAGACAGGCCTGCTCCCAGCTTGAGGGTGAACCTCATGGGACGCATAGGATTTATTGGGAAGGTGGACTCCTGTATAGTGAGCCCACAGAGTCTACAGAAGGAGACCATAGGAGGTTGGTGGTTCCCCTTGCTGTTAGGCCCTTCCTCCTGCAGTTGGCGCATGAAGGTCCCCTTGCTGGTCACCTTGGTATGAAGAGGACCAAGCAAAGGTTATCCATGCACTTCTACTGGCCCAAGATGGGGGTGCAAGTAGAAAGTCACTGCAGGAGTTGTGCCTCCTGCCAGTTGTCTGGTAAGGTTGGCGCGACAATCCAAGCTCCGTTGGTACCGCTCCCAGTTGTGGGGGTACCATTTGAAAGGGTAGGGATCGACATCGTCGGTCCCCTTGACCCGCAAACATCCTCGGGCAATAGGTTTATCCTGGTGCTGGTCGACCATGCAACCAGGTATCCTGAGGCCATCCCATTAAAAACTGTAACTGCCAAGTCAGTTGCAAAAGCTTTACTCGGCATATTTACTAGGGTTGGCTTCCCTAAAGAAGTTGTGTCAGATCGTGGCAGCAACTTTATGTCGAAGTATATGCAGGCTATGTGGAAAGAATGTGGGGTCACCTACAAGTTCTCTTCTGCATACCACCCCCAGACCAATGGTCTGGTGGAACGTTTCAACAGAACGTTAAAAAGCATGATTGGGGCTCTGGAGGAGCCTCAGAGAAGAAAATGGGATCTTCTTTTACCATGCTTGTTGTTTGCCTACCGAGAGGTACCACAGGAGGGTGTTGGCTTCAGCCCCTTCGAACTTCTGTTCGGTCATCCCGTACGGGGACCCTTAGCCATCGTCAAAGAGGGATGGGAGATGCCCACTCCCCCTGTTACTACCAATGTAGTAGATTATGTGCTAGGGCTCAGAAAACGGATGGTACTTCTGATGGGCTTGGCTAGTGAGAAATTGAAGGCAGGGCAAGCGCTGGTGAAACATTGGTACGACCAGAAAGCTTCCCTCATCAACTTTACACCTGGTCAGCAAGTCCTGATCATGAATCCAATAAGGCCTCGAGCTTTACAGGACAAATGGTCAGGCCCTTACACAGTGGTGGAGCCCCTGGGTGAGGTGAACTATTTAGTGGACCTTGGAAGGCCTGGACAGGCTCCAAAAGTGTTCCACGTGAATAGGCTGAAGGCTTTCGTCCCAAGAGTCGAAATCGCAGCACTGCTACTGGCTTCAGACGTTGAGGAAGAGGAGTCGGAACCTCTCCCCGACCTGTTCCAAGGCGGTCCTTCAGATAGCTCCTTTGAGGGTGTCCGTGTGGGCCCTCACCTGACTTCTGATCAGCAGGCTGAGGTGAAAAGTTTGCTTCGGCAGTTTTCCCCCCTGTTTTCACAGTCGCCTGGTTTGACACCTTGGTGCAAACATAACATTGACACAGGAGACAGTGTACCTACCAAAAGTAGGGGATACAGGATGTCTGATAAAGTACGGTCTTATATTAAGACCGAGGTCAACAAAATGTTAGACCTTGGGGTGATTGAACCCTCTAGTAGTCCTTGGTCCAGCCCTGTGGTTTTGGTTCCAAAGGCAGGCACTTCTGAATTGAGGTTCTGCGTGGATTACAGGGCTCTGAATGCTGTCACCAAGACAGATGCACACCCCTTGCCTCGAACAGATGAGCTGGTGGATACTTTGGGTGCCTCCAAGTACCTCAGCACGTTTGACCTTACTGCTGGCTATTGGCAAATAGCGTTAGCAGAACATGCTAAGGAGAAGACAGCATTTTCTACTCCAGACGGCCTTTACCAATTCCGGGTAATGCCGTTCGGTTGAAGAATGCACCTGCCACTTTCCAGAGGCTTGTGAATCATGTGTTGAATGGGTTGGACGAATTCTGTCTCGCATATCTGGACGATATCGCAGTTTTCAGTGCCACCTGGGAAGACCATGTGAAACACCTCGGGATTGTGCTCCAGGCTCTTCAGAAAGCCCACTTGACCATAAAGGCTAGTAAATGCCAGATTGGACAAGGCTCAGTGGTTTACCTTGGACCTGAAGTAGGTGTAGGGAGGATACAGCCTCTTCCCAGTAAAGTACAAGCAGTACAAGACTGGCCTACCCCCACTACACAAACCCAAGTGAGAGCCTTCTTAGGACTCACGGGGTATTATCGCAATTTTATGGCAGACTATGGCACCATAGCTGCTCCTCTGACTGCCCTCACAACTCCGAAGAAACCCAAGAAGGTAACTTGGACTGACGAGTGTGAGAAGGCCTTCAATGGCTTGAAAGACTCCTTGTGCCAGGCCCCTGTCCTCAGGGCCCCTGATTATCAAAGACCTTTTATCGTGCAGACGGACGCCTCTGACACTGGGATAGGAGCTGTACTATCACAAGTAGATGAGAAGGGTAAGGAACACCCTATCGGTTTTATTAGTCGCCAGCTTAAGGACAGAGAGCTCAGATGGTCCACGGTAGAGAAAGAATGTTTCTCTGTTGTGTGGGCCCTAAGGAAGCTGAGGCCCTACCTCTATGGGACCCACTTCACTGTGCAAACTGACCATAAGCCGTTAAAGTGGCTAATGAACATGAAGGGGGAGAATCCAAAGTTGCTTAGGTGGTCCATAAGTCTCCAAGGCTTCGACTTCACTATTGAGCATAGGCCAGGTGTCCAACATAGCAATGCTGATGGGTTGTCCAGAATGTTTAACCGACCTGAACAAGAGACTCATCCAGGGGTGGATTAGTTCCCCCTGTCCATAGTCTGGGAGGGGCGAGTGTTAGGAAAGATTTCGTTATTGTAGGGAAATTTCCTTCCATGTGGCAACCCCTAAACTTTTTGCTATTGTTTTTAACCTTGTTCTTGACTTTGCCAGAGAAGTACAGCCTTCTGCCGCACTTCTCTGGGCTTTCGCTCCTTTCTTACGGGGAAACTGACATGCCCTTAAGACAGTCAGTACCGGGGAACGTTGTTTCCCGTAGTTTCTTCTATCGTGTCGCAGCTTTAATGCAACACGACACAAGAGGGCACAGTAAGCTAAGTTACAGCTCTCTTGGGTCTCTAGCCTTCTACAGGCCCTAGATACTCTTTTAGGATGGTATTTGATCGGTGCAAGTCATTCAGAGACTGGAATGGTGGCAGCGATCGTATTGAATATTTTGAGCTCCTTTTGCCGTTCTGAGCACGTTTGTGCACTGAACCCAAAATGGTGGCCTGGCTCCCAAAATGGCCAGACCACGAGGCTCCTTTGTCTTGTCCACTGACCGTCTTGCTCCCTTCACCTTCCCCAGGTCGAAAGCGACCCGGGGCCTTCCTTATTTGGGCATGTACTTTCCCGCGAAACGTGGTTGCTTTCGCGGGCTTCTACATGTCGTTTGTGTGCCTCCAGGGTCTGGGCTGGGATGTCTGGTCCCAAAACACATCCTGGGTGCCAGAGAGTCTAGGGTGGTGTGAATGCCTGGGACCACCGTGGTCCGTGATTGGTCCACGTATGGTATGTGTTTTGATGAGCGGATCTCCCATTGGTTCCTCTCCGTTTTGGCGCGAAGGGAACCGTGGATAAGAGGGGGCTGGAAACACCACTACCATGTCGATCTCCTGAGTTCTCACGAACGAAGGAATACAGGAGCCAAGTATCCTGCAACCAAGAGGCTGGACCGAGGAATCGCTGGTGACCCGCTGAAGGAATTCTCCTTTGCACTGCTGTCGTCCTGAGAGCCCCTGTCCTCCTTTGATCGAACCAGAAGGCCTGTACTGGTGCTTCGACCTATTGGAATAGCAGGAACAGCTATTCCCGGCATCTGCATCATCTCCTGCCAAGTAAGCCTTCGGAAGCGTCTCTGGGCCATCCAGTTGACTGACCAGCTTACAAGGGAGCTCTGCTCTGTAACCGCCGCCAGGTTGTGCCGTATCTCGAGTCCTTGTCACTCTCCCACGCTTCGTACACTTGGCGTTCCCAAGTCTGAAGGGAGGAGTGTACTTTTGACTCAGATACGCACGACCGCTTCGTTGTCCTGCTGCGGCACCACAACTGTGCTGGTTTCGTCGATTGGGACGTCTTTTTGATCTACACGACTGGAAAGCGTTCCCTGCTCTTCTGAACCCGCCAGCTGCTGAAACTAACGTGGAGAAGCCTGGGTCTGCTTGCTTCGGGGACCGGTGAGTAGTATATCTAGGATCTGGTCGCCCTCCTGCAGTAACCCATTGCTTTTCCCCGCTGTGTAAAACAGCACCCTTTTCGTCCGTACTCGCGCTTTGCTTCTGCTAGCCGTGGAGGCTGCGCTTGAGTTGCGGAACCTGTTCTTCTTCTGCTGTGCACTAACACGAACTGCCTGACTTCCTCCGAAGAGCTTCTCCTTTTGCCCGTTGGCACCAGCGCGTGCAGGTACATTGAGCACTAGGCTCCACTCTTCGCAGGGCTTGGACTTCCATCTAGTTAGGTGCCTCTGAAGGCGAACTGAGTCGAAAGCATTATCGCACTGCCTGTTTTCCTTCCCTTGCAGGTGGACTACATATTTCGTGCTTTAAACGCTTGCGACTGTGTATTTGTATATATATTGTGTTGATTTGGTATGTGTTGGCTTAATACTGTGTTATTGTGATTTTCTCGCTACGGTCGTTGTTTTAAAGGCCTTAAAATAAATGTGTTTATATTTTTGATATAACACCTGTTTGGAGTAGTTTGTAAGCGCTCTTGCTTTGTGTGCTCACTGCGGGCTTTCAGTCACCCTCACCCCTCTTGAGACCTAGTCTTGACCGCCGCGATCGCTACCTTGATTGGTCTGGCTTGTCCAGAGGTTACCCTGTTCCAAGTAATTAGTTTGGCCTTCTGAACTTCTGCTCCGCCAGGACAGAGTTCAGAAATCCGTCTTAACAGGAAGGAGTTGGATATCACATCTCATGCTATAGGAAGGGTCTCAGGTTTGGTATAAGCATTGAGATATCACATCTCATGCTATAGGAAGGGTCTCAGGATTGGAATGGAAGGAGTTGGATATCACATCTCATGTTATAGGAAGGATCTCAGGTTTGGTATTAGAAGCATTGAGATATCACATCTCATGATATCGGAAGGGTCTCAGGATTGGAATGGGAAGGAGTTGGATATCACATCTCATGATATCGGAAGGGTCTCAGGATTGGAATGGAAGGAGTTGGATATCACATCTCATGCTATAGGAAGGGTCTCAGGTTTGGTATAAGCATAGAGATATCACATCTCTGCTATCGGAAGGGTCTCAGGATTGGAATGGGAAGGAGTTGGATATCCCATCTCATGTTATAGGAAGAGTCTCAGGTTTGGTATTAGAAGCATTGAGATATCACATCTCTGTTATCGGAAGGGTCTCAGGATTGGAATGGGAAGGAGTTGGATATTCCCATCTCATGTTATAGGAAGGGTCTCAGGTTTGGTATTAGAAGCATTGAGATATCACATCTCATGCTATAGGAAGGGTCTCAGGATTGGAATGGGAAGGACTTGGATATCACATCTCATGCTATAGGGAGGGTCTCAAGTTTGATATTAGAAGCATTGAGATATCACATCTCATGATATCGGAAGGGTCTCAGGATTGGAATGGGAAGGAGTTGGATATCACATCTCATGATAAAGGAAGGGTCTAAGGTTTGGAAGGGGAAGGATTTTGATATCACATCTCATGTTATAGGACGGGTCTCAGGTTTGGTATTAGAAGCATTGAGATATCAAGTATCATGGTATAGGAAGGGTCTCAGAATTGGAATGGGAAGGAGTTGGATATCACATCTCAAGCTATAGGAAGGGTCTCAGGATTGGAATGGGAAGGAGTTTGATATCACATCTCATGCCATAGTATGGGTCTCAGGTTTGGTAGAAGCATTGGGATATCACATCTCATGCTATCGGAAGGGTATCAGGATTGGATTAGGAAGGAGTTGGATATCCCATCTCATGCTATAGGAAGGGTCTCAGGTTGGAATGGGAAGGAGTTGGATATCACATCTCATGTTATAGGAAGGGTCTCAGGATTGGAATGGGAAGGACTTGGATATCACATCTCATGCTATAGGAAGGCTCTCAGGTTTGGAAGGGGAAAGAGTTGGATATCACATTTCATGTTAGAGGTAGGATCTCAGGTTTGGTATTAGAGGCATTGAGATATCACATCTCATGCTATCAGAAGGGTCTCAGGATTGGAATGGGAAGGAGTTGGATATCACATCTCATGCTAAAGGGAGGGTCTCAGGTTTGGAAGGGGAAGTATTTGGATATCACATCTCATGTTATAGGAAGGATCTCAGGTTTGGTATTAGAAGCATTGAGATATCACATCTCATGCTATCAGAAGGGTCTCAGGATTGGAATGGGAAGGAGTTGGATATCACATCTCATGCTTAAGGGAGGGTCTCAGGTTTGGAAGGGGAAGGATTTGGATATCACATCTCATGTTATCGGAAGAATCTCAGGTTTGGTATTAGAAGTATTGAGATATCACATCTCATGCTATAGGAAGGGTCTCAGGATTGGAATGGGAAGGAGTTGGATATCACATCTCAAGCTATAGGAAGGGTCTCAGGTTTGGTATAAGCATTGAGATATCACATCTCATGCTATAGGAAGGGTCTCAGGATTGGAATGGGAAGGAGTTGCATATCACATCTCATGTTATAGGAAAGATCTCAGGTTTGGTATTAGAAGCATTGAGACATCACATCTCATGTTATAGGAAGGGTCTCAGGATTGGAATGGGAAGAAATTGGATATCACATCTCATGCTATAGGAAGGGTCTCAGGTTTGGCATAAGCATTGAGATATCACATCTCATGCTATAAGAAGGGTCTCAGGATTGGAATGGGAAGGAGTTGGATATCACATCTCATGCTAAAGGGAGGGTCTCAGGTTTGGAAGGGGAAGGATTTGAATATCACATCACATGTCATAGGAAGGATCTCAGGTTTGGTATTAGAAGCATTGAGATATCACATCTCATGCTATCCGAATGGTCTCAGGATTGGAATGGGAAGGAGTTGGATATCACATCTCATGCTATAGGAAGGGTCTCAGGTTTGGAACGGGAAGGAGTTGGATATCACATCTCATGTTATAGGAAAGATCTCAGGTTTGGTATTAGAAGCATTGAGACATCACATCTCTGCAATCGGAAGTGTCTCAGGATTAGGATGGGAAGGAGTTGGATATCACATCTCATGTTATAGGAAAGATCTCAGGATTGGTATTAGAAGCATTGAGACATCACATCTCATGTTATAGGAAGGGTCTCAGGATTGGAATGGGAAGAAGTTGGATATCACAACTCATGCTATAGTAAGGGTCTCAGGTTTGGTATAAGCATTGAGATATCACATCTCATGCTATAGGAAGGGTCTCAGGATTGGAATGGGAAGGACTTGGATATCACATCTCATGCTATAGGCAGGGTCTCAGGTTTGGAAAGGGAAGGAGTTGAATATCACATTTTATGTTAGATGTAGGATCTCAGGTTTGGTATTAGAGGCATTGAGATATCACATCTCATGCTATCAGAAGGGTCTCCGGATTGGAATGGGAAGGAGTTGGATATCACATCTCATGCTAAAGGGAGGGTCTCAGGTTTGGAAGGGGAAGGATTTGGATATCACATCTCATGTTATAGGAAGGATCTCAGGTTTGGTATTAGAAGCATTGAGATATCACATCTCATGCTATCTGAAGTATCTGAGGTTTGGTATTAGAGGCATTGAGATATCACATCTCATGCTATCGGAAGGGTCTCAGGATTGGAATGGGAAGGCTATGGATATCACATCTCATGCTATAGGAAGGGTCTCAGGTTTGGAACGGGAAGGAGTTGGATATCACATCTCATGTTATAGGAAGAGTGTCAGGTTTGGTATAAGCATTGAGATATCACATCTCTGCAATAGGAAGTGTCTCAGGATTGGGATGGGAAGGATTTGGATATCACATCTCATGCTATAGGAAGGGTCTCAGGTTTGGAACGGGAAGGAGTTGGATATCACATCTCATGTTATAGGAAGAGTCTCAGGTTTGGTATAAGCATTGAGATATCACATCGCATGCTGTAGGAAGGGTCTCAGGTTTGGAATGGGAAGGAATTGGATATCACATCTCATGTCATAGGAAGGATCTCAGGTTTGGTATTAGAAGCATTGAGACATCACATCTCATGTTATAGGAAGGGTCTCAGGATTGGAATGGGAAGAAGTTGGATATCACATCTCAAGCTATAGGAAGGGTCTCAGGTTTGGTATAAGCATTGAGATATCACATCTCATGCTATAGGAAGGGTCTCAGGATTGGAATGGGAAGGAGTTGCATATCACATCTCATGTTATAGGAAATATCTCAGGTTTGGTATTAGAAGCATTGAGACATCACATCTCATGTTATAGGAAGGGTCTCAGGATTGGAATGGGAAGAAGTTGGATTTCACATCTCATGCTATAGGAAGGGTCTCAGGTTTGGCATAAGCATTGAGATATCACATCTCATGTTATAGGAAGGGTCTCAGGATTGGAATGGGAAGAAGTTGGATATCACATCTCAAGCTATAGGAAGGGTCTCAGGTTTGGGATAAGCATTGAGATATCACATCTCATGCTATAGGAAGGGTCTCAGGATTGGAATGGGAAGGAGTTGCATATCACATCTCATGTTATAGGAAATATCTCAGGTTTGGTATTAGAAGCATTGAGACATCACATCTCATGTTATAGGAAGGGTCTCAGGATTGGAATGGGAAGAAGTTGGATATTACATCTCATGCTATAGGAAGGGTCTCAGGTTTGGCATAAGCATTGAGATATCACATCTCATGCTATAATAAGGGTCTCAGGATTGGAATGGGAAGGAGTTGGATATCACATCTCATGCTAAAGGGAGGGTCTCAGGTTTGGAAGGGGAAGGATTTGAATATCACATCACATGTCATAGGAAGGATCTCAGGTTTGGTATAAGCATTGAGATATCACATCTCTGCAATCGGAAGTGTCTCAGGATTGGGATGGGAAGGATTTGGATATCATATCTCATGCTATAGGAAGGGTCTCAGGATTGGAACGGGAAGGAGTTGGATATCCCATCTCATGTTATAGGACTGGTCTCAGGTTTGGTATTAGAAGCATTGAGATATCACATCGCATGCTGTAGGAAGGGTCTCAGGTTTGGAATGGGAAGGAATTGGATAACACATCTCATGTCATAGGAAGGATCTCAGGGTTGGTATTAGAAGCATTGAGACATCACATCTCATGTTATAGGAAGGGTCTCAGGATTGGAATGGGAAGAAGTTGGATATCACATCTCAAGCTATAGGAAGGGTCTCAGGTTTGGTATAAGCATTGAGATATCACATCTCATGCTATAGGAAGGGTCTCAGGATTGGAATGGGAAGGAGTTGCATATCACATCTCATGTTATAGGAAAGATCTCAGGTTTGGTATTAGAAGCATTGAGACATCACATCTCATGTTATAGGAAGGGTCTCAGGATTGGAATGGGAAGAAGTTGGATATCACATCTCACGCTATAGGAAGGGTCTCAGGTTTGGCATAAGCATTGAGATATCACATCTCATGCTATAATAAGGGTCTCAGGATTGGAATGGGAAGGAGTTGGATATCACATCTCATGCTAAAGGGAGGGTCTCAGGTTTGGAAGGGGAAGGATTTGAATATCACATCACATGTCATAGGAAGGATCTCAGGTTTGGTATTAGAAGCATTGAGATATCACATCTCATGCTATCGGAACGGTCTCAGGATTGGAATGGGAAGGAGTTGGATATCACATCTCATGCTATAGGAAGGGTCTCAGGTTTGGAACGGGAAGGAGTTGGATATCACATCTCATGTTATAGGAAAGATCTCAGGTTTGGTATTAGAAGCATTGAGACATCACATCTCTGCAATCGGAAGTGTCTCAGGATTAGGATGGGAAGGAGTTGGATATCACATCTCATGTTATAGGAAAGATCTCAGGTTTGGTATTAGAAGCATTGAGACATCACATCTCATGTTATAGGAAGGGTCTCAGGATTGGAATGGGAAGAAGTTGGATATCACATCTCATGCTATAGGAAGGGTCTCAGGTTTGGTATAAGCATTGAGATATCACATCTCATGCTATAGGAAGGGTCTCAGGATTGGCATGGGAAGGACTTGGATATCACATCTCATGCTATAGGCAGGGTCTCAGGTTTGGAAAGGGAAGGAGTTGGATATCACATTTCATGTTAGAGGTAGGATCTCAGGTTTGGTATTAGAGGCATTGAGATATCACATCTCATGCTATCAGAAGGGTCTCAGGATTGGAATGGGAAGGAGTTGGATATCACATCTCATGCTAAAGGGAGGGTCTCAGGTTTGGAAGGTGAAGGATTTGGATATCACATCTCATGTTATAGGAAGGATCTCAGGTTTGGTATTAGAAGCATTGAGATATCACATCTCATGCTATCGGAAGTATCTGAGGTTTGGTATTAGAGGCATTGAGATATCACATCTCATGCTATCGGAAGGGTCTCAGGTTTGGAACAGGAAGGAGTTGGATATCACATCTCATGTTATAGGAAGAGTCTCAGGTTAGGTATAAGCATTGAGATATCACATCTCTGCAATCGGAAGTGTCTCAGGATTGGGATGGGAAGGATTTGGATATCACATCTCATGCTATAGGAAGGGTCTCAGGTTTGGAACGGGAAGGAGTTGGATATCACATCTCATGTTATAGGAAGAGTCTCAGGTTTGGTATAAGCATTGAGATATCACATCTCTGCAATCGGAAGTGTCTCAGGATTGGGATGGGAAGGATTTGGATATCACATCTCATGCTATAGGAAGGGTCTCAGGTTTGGAACGGGAAGGAGTTGGATATCACATCTCATGTTATATGAAGAGTCTAATATTTGGTATAAGCATTGAGATATCACATCTCTGCAATCGGAAGTGTCTCAGGATTGGAACGGGAAGGAGTTGGATATCCCATCTCATGTTATAGGACTGGTCTCAGGTTTGGTATTAGAAGCATTGAGATATCACATCGCATGCTGTAGGAAGGGTCTCAGGTTTGGAATGGGAAGGAATTGGATATCACATCTCATGTCATAGGAAGGATCTCAGGTTTGGTATTAGAAGCATTGAGATATCACATCTCATGCTATAGGAATGGTCTCAGGATTGGAATGGGAAGGAGTTGGATATTACATTCTTGCTATGGGAAGGGTCTCATGTTTGGAATTGGAAGGAGTTGGATATCACATATGCTATAGGAAGGTTCTCAGGTTTGGAATGGGAAGGAGTTGGATATCACATCTCATGTTATAGGAAGGGTCTCAGGTTTGGTATTAGAAGGATTGAGATATCAGATCTCTGCTATCGGAAGTGTCTCAGGATTGGAATGGGAAGGAGTTGGATATCCCATCTCATGTTATAGGACGGGTCTCAGGTTTGTTATTAGAATCATTGAGATATCATATTGCATGCTATAGGAAGGGTCTAAGGATTGGAATGGGAAGGACTTGGATATCACATCTCATGCTATAGGTAGGCTCTCAGGTTTGGAAAGGGAAGGAGTTGGATATCACATTTCATGTTAGAGGAAGGATCTCAGGTTTGGTATTAGAGGCATTGAGATATCACATCTCATGCTATAGGAAGGGTCTCAGGATTGGAATGGGAAGGAGTTGGATATCACATCTCATGCTATAGGAAGGGTCTCAGGTTTGGTATAAGCATTGAGATATCACATCTCATGCTATAGGAAGGGTCTCAGGATTGGAATGGGAAGGATATGTATATGACATCTCATGCCATAGGAAGGGTCTCAGGTTTGGTATAAGCATTGAGATATCACATCTCTGCTTTTGGAAGGGTCTCAGGATTGGAATGGGAAGGAGTTGGATATCCCATCTCATGTTATAGGAAGAGTCTCAGGTTTGGTATTAGAAGCATTGAGATATCACATCTCATGCTATAGGAAGTGTCTCAGGATTGGAATGGGAAGGAATTGGATATCACATCTCATGCTATAGGGAGGGTCTCAAGTTTGATATTAGAAGCATTGAGATATCACATCTCATGCTATAGGAAGGGTCTCAGGATTGGAATGGAAGGAGTTGGATATCACATCTCATGTTATAGGAAGGATCTCAGGTTTGGTATTAGAAGCATTGAGACATCACATCTCATGCTATAGGAAGGGTCTCAGGATTGTAATGGGAAGGAGTTGGATCTCACATCTCATGCTATATGAAGGGTCTCAGGTTTGGTATAAGCATTGAGATATCACATCTCATGCTATAGGAAGGGTCTCAGGATTGGAATGGGAAGGAGTTGTATATGACATCTCATGCCGTAGGAAGGGTCTCAGGTTTGGTATAAGCATTGAGATATCACATCTCTGCTATCGGAAGGGTCTCAGGATTGGAATGGGAAGGAGTTGGATATCCCATCTCATGTTATAGGACGGGTCTCAGGTTTGTTATTAGAATCATTGAGATATCATATTGCATGCTATAGGAAGGGTCTAAGGATTGGAATGGGAAGGACTTGGATATCACATCTCATGCTATAGGTAGGCTCTCAGGTTTGGAAAGGGAAGGAGTTGGATATCACATTTCATGTTAGAGGAAGGATCTCAGGTTTGGTATTAGAGGCATTGAGATATCACATCTCATGCTATAGGAAGGGTCTCAGGATTGGAATGGGAAGGAGTTGGATATCACATCTCATGCTATAGGAAGGGTCTCAGGATTGGTATAAGCATTGAGATATCACATCTCATGCTATAGGAAGGGTCTCAGGATTGGAATGGGAAGGATATGTATATGACATCTCATGCCATAGGAAGGGTCTCAGGTTTGGTATAAGCATTGAGATATCACATCTCTGCTTTTGGAAGGGTCTCAGGATTGGAATGGGAAGGAGTTGGATATCCCATCTCATGTTATAGGAAGAGTCTCAGGTTTGGTATTAGAAGCATTGAGATATCACATCTCATGCTATAGGAAGTGTCTCAGGATTGGAATGGGAAGGACTTGGATATCACATCTCATGCTATAGGGAGGGTCTCAAGTTTGATATTAGAAGAATTGAGATAGCACATCTCATGCTATAGGAAGGGTCTCAGGATTGGAATGGAAGGAGTTGGATATCACATCTCATGTTATAGGAAGGATCTCAGGTTTGGTATTAGAAGCATTGAGACATCACATCTCATGCTATAGGAAGGGTCTCAGGATTGGAATGGGAAGGAGTTGGATATCACATCTCATGCTATATGAAGGGTCTCAGGTTTGGTATAAGCATTGTGATATCACATCTCATGCTATAGGAAGGGTCTCAGGATTGGAATGGGAAGGAGTTGTATATGACATCTCATGCCGTAGGAAGGGTCTCAGGTTTGGTATAAGCATTGAGATATCACATCTCTGCTATCGGAAGGGTCTCAGGATTGGAATGGAAAGGAGTTGGATATCCCATCTCATGTTATAGGAAGAGTCTCAGGTTTGGTATTAGAAGCATTGAGATATCACATCTCATGCTATAGGAAGGGTCTCAGGATTGGAATGGGAAGGAGTTGGATATCACATCTCATGCTATAGGAAGGGTCTCAGGTTTGGTATAAGCAGTGAGATATCACATCTCATGCTATAGGAAGTGTCTCAGGATTGGAATGGGAAGAAGTTGGATATCACATCTCATGTTATAGGAAGGATCTCAGGTTTGGTATAAGCATTGAGATATCACATCTCTGTTATCGGAAGGGTCTCAGGATTGGAATGGGAAGGAGTTGGATATTCCCATCTCATGTTATAGGAAGGGTCTCAGGTTTGGTATTAGAAGCATTGAGATATCACATCTCATGCTATAGGAAGGGTCTCAGGATTGGAATGGGAAGGACTTGGATATCACATCTCATGCTATAGGGAGGGACTCAAGTTTGATATTAGAAGCATTGAGATATCACATCTCATGATATCGGAAGGGTCTCAGGATTGGAATGGGAAGGAGTTGGATATCACATCTCATGATAAAGGAGGGTCTAAGGTTTGGAAGGGGAAGGATTTGGATATCACATCTCATGTTATAGGACGGGTCTCAGGTTTGGTATTAGAAGCATTGAGATATCAAGTCTCATGGTATAGGAAGGGTCTCAGAATTGGAATGGGAAGGAGTTGGATATCACATCTCAAGCTATAGGAAGGGTCTCAGGATTGGAATGGGAAGGAGTTTGATATCACATCTCATGCCATAGTATGGGTCTCAGGTTTGGTAGAAGCATTGGGATATCACATCTCATGCTATCGGAAGGGTATCAGGATTGGATTTGGAAGGAGTTGGATATCCCATCTCATGCTATAGGAAGGGTCTCAGGTTGGAATGGGAAGGACTTGGATATCACATCTCATGCTATAGGTAGGCTCTCAGGTTTGGAAGGGGAAAGAGTTGGATATCACATTTTATGTTAGAGGTAGGATCTCAGGTTTGGTATTAGAGGCATTGAGATATCACATCTCATGCTATCAGAAGGGTCCCAGGATTGGAATGGGAAGGAGTTGGATATCACATCTCATGCTAAAGGGAGGGTCTCAGGTTTGGAAGGGGAAGGACTTGGATATCACATCTCATGTTATAGGAAGGATCTTAGGTTTGGTATTAGAAGCATTGAGATATCACATCTCATGCTATCGGAAGGATCTCAGGTTTGGTATTAGAGGCTTTGAGATATCACATCTCATGCTATCAGAAGGGTCTCAGGATTGGAATGGGAAGGAGTTGGATATCACATCTCATGCTAAAGGGAGGGTCTCAGGTTTGTAAGGGGAAGGATTTGGATATCACATCTCATGTTATAGGAAGGATCTCAGGTTTGGTATTAGAAGCATTGAGATATCACATCTCATGCTATCGGAAGTATCTCAGGTTTGGTATTAGAGGCATTGAGATATCACATCTCATGCTATCATAAGGGTCTCAGGATTGGAATGGGAAGGAGTTGGATATCACATCTCATGCTAAAGGGAGGGTCTCAGGTTTGGAAGGGGAAGGATTTGAATATCACATCACATGTTATAGGAAGGATCTCAGGTTTGGCATTAGAGGCATTGAGATATCACATCTCATGCTATCGGAAGGGTCTCAGGATTGGAATGGGAAGGCTATGGATATCACATCTCATGCTATAGGAAGGGTCTCAGGTTTGGAACGGGAAGGAGTTGGATATCACATCTCATGTTATAGGAAGAGTCTCAGGTTTGGTATAAGCATTGAGATATCACATCTCTGCAATCGGAAGTGTCTCAGGATTGGGATGGGAAGGATTTGGATATCACATCTCATGCTATAGGAAGGGTCTCAGGTTTGGAACGGGAAGGAGTTGGATATCACATCTCATGTTATAGGAAGAGTCTCAGGTTTGGTATAAGCATTGAGATATCACATCTCTGCAATCGGAAGTGTCTCAGGATTGGAACGGGAAGGAGTTGGATATCCCATCTCATGTTATAGGACTGGTCTCAGGTTTGGTATTAGAAGCATTGAGATATCACATCGCATGCTGTAGGAAGGGTCTCAGGTTTGGAATGGGAAGGAATTGGATATCACATCTCATGTCATAGGAAGGATCTCAGGTTTGGTATTAGAAGCATTGAGATATCACATCTCATGCTATAGGAATGGTCTCAGGATTGGAATGGGAAGGAGTTGGATATTACATTCTTGCTATGGGAAGGGTCTCATGTTTGGAATTGGAAGGAGTTGGATATCACATATGCTATAGGAAGGGTCTCAGGTTTGGAATGGGAAGGAGTTGGATATCACATCTCATGTTATAGGAAGGGTCTCAGGTTTGGTATTCGAAGCATTGAGATATCACATCTCTGCTATCGGAAGTGTCTCAGGATTGGAATGGGAAGGAGTTGGATATCCCATCTCATGTTATAGGACGGGTCTCAGGTTTGTTATTAGAATCATTGAGATATCATATTGCATGCTATAGGAAGGGTCTAAGGATTGGAATGGGAAGGACTTGGATATCACATCTCATGCTATAGGTAGGCTCTCAGGTTTGGAAAGGGAAGGAGTTGGATATCACATTTCATGTTAGAGGAAGGATCTCAGGTTTGGTATTAGAGGCATTGAGATATCACATCTCATGCTATAGGAAGGGTCTCAGGATTGGAATGGGAAGGAGTTGGATATCACATCTCATGCTATAGGAAGGGTCTCAGGTTTGGTATAAGCATTGAGATATCACATCTCATGCTATAGGAAGGGTCTCAGGATTGGAATGGGAAGAAGTTGGATATCACATCTCATGTTATAGGAAGGATCTCAGGTTTGGTATAAGCATTGAGATATCACATCTCATGCTATAGGAAGGGTCTCAGGATTGGAATGGGAAGGAGTTGGATATCACATCTCATGCTATAGGAAGGGTCTCAGGTTTGGTATAAGCATTGAGATATCACATCTCTGCTATCGGAAGGGTCTCAGGATTGGAATGGAAAGGAGTTGGATATCCCATCTCATGTTATAGGAAGAGTCTCAGGTTTGGTATTAGAAGCATTGAGATATCACATCTCATGCTATAGGAAGGGTCTCAGGATTGGAATGGGAAGGAGTTGGATATCACATCTCATGCTATAGGAAGGGTCTCAGGTTTGGTATAAGCAGTGAGATATCACATCTCATGCTATAGGAAGTGTCTCAGGATTGGAATGGGAAGAAGTTGGATATCACATCTCATGTTATAGGAAGGATCTCAGGTTTGGTATAAGCATTGAGATATCACATCTCTGTTATCGGAAGGGTCTCAGGATTGGAATGGGAAGGAGTTGGATATTCCCATCTCATGTTATAGGAAGGGTCTCAGGTTTGGTATTAGAAGCATTGAGATATCACATCTCATGCTATAGGAAGGGTCTCAGGATTGGAATGGGAAGGACTTGGATATCCCATCTCATGCTATAGGGAGGGTCTCAAGTTTGATATTAGAAGCATTGAGATATCACATCTCATGATATCGGAAGGGTCTCAGGATTGGAATGGGAAGGAGTTGGATATCACATCTCATGATAAAGGAGGGTCTAAGGTTTGGAAGGGGAAGGATTTGGATATCACATCTCATGTTATAGGACGGGTCTCAGGTTTGGTATTAGAAGCATTGAGATATCAAGTCTCATGGTATAGGAAGGGTCTCAGAATTGGAATGGGAAGGAGTTGGATATCACATCTCAAGCTATAGGAAGGGTCTCAGGATTGGAATGGGAAGGAGTTTGATATCACATCTCATGCCATAGTATGGGTCTCAGGTTTGGTAGAAGCATTGGGATATCACATCTCATGCTATCGGAAGGGTATCAGGATTGGATTTGGAAGGAGTTGGATATCCCATCTCATGCTATAGGAAGGGTCTCAGGTTGGAATGGGAAGGACTTGGATATCACATCTCATGCTATAGGTAGGCTCTCAGGTTTGGAAGGGGAAAGAGTTGGATATCACATTTCATGTTAGAGGTAGGATCTCAGGTTTGGTATTAGAGGCATTGAGATATCACATCTCATGCTATCAGAAGGGTCCCAGGATTGGAATGGGAAGGAGTTGGATATCACATCTCATGCTAAAGGGAGGGTCTCAGGTTTGGAAGGGGAAGGACTTGGATATCACATCTCATGTTATAGGAAGGATCTTAGGTTTGGTATTAGAAGCATTGAGATATCACATCTCATGCTATCGGAAGGATCTCAGGTTTGGTATTAGAGGCATTGAGATATCACATCTCATGCTATCAGAAGGGTCTCAGGTTTGGAACGGGAAGGAGTTGGATATCACATCTCATGTTATAGGAAGAGTCTCAGGTTTGGTATAAGCATTGAGATATCACATCTCTGCAATCGGAAGTGTCTCAGGATTGGAACGGGAAGGAGTTGGATATCCCATCTCATGTTATAGGACTGGTCTCAGGTTTGGTATTAGAAGCATTGAGATATCACATCGCATGCTGTAGGAAGGGTCTCAGGTTTGGAATGGGAAGGAATTGGATATCACATCTCATGTCATAGGAAGGATCTCAGGTTTGGTATTAGAAGCATTGAGATATCACATCTCATGCTATAGGAATGGTCTCAGGATTGGAATGGGAAGGAGTTGGATATTACATTCTTGCTATGGGAAGGGTCTCATGTTTGGAATTGGAAGGAGTTGGATATCACATATGCTATAGGAAGGGTCTCAGGTTTGGAATGGGAAGGAGTTGGATATCACATCTCATGTTATAGGAAGGGTCTCAGGTTTGGTATTAGAAGCATTGAGATATCACATCTCTGCTATCGGAAGTGTCTCAGGATTGGAATGGGAAGGAGTTGGATATCCCATCTCATGTTATAGGACGGGTCTCAGGTTTGTTATTAGAATCATTGAGATATCATATTGCATGCTATAGGAAGGGTCTAAGGATTGGAATGGGAAGGACTTGGATATCACATCTCATGCTATAGGTAGGCTCTCAGGTTTGGAAAGGGAAGGAGTTGGATATCACATTTCATGTTAGAGGAAGGATCTCAGGTTTGGTATTAGAGGCATTGAGATATCACATCTCATGCTATAGGAAGGGTCTCAGGATTGGAATGGGAAGGAGTTGGATATCACATCTCATGCTATAGGAAGGGTCTCAGGTTTGGTATAAGCATTGAGATATCACATCTCATGCTATAGGAAGGGTCTCAGGATTGGAATGGGAAGGATATGTATATGACATCTCATGCCATAGGAAGGGTCTCAGGTTTGGTATAAGCATTGAGATATCACATCTCTGCTTTTGGAAGGGTCTCAGGATTGGAATGGGAAGGAGTTGGATATCCCATCTCATGTTATAGGAAGAGTCTCAGGTTTGGTATTAGAAGCATTGAGATATCACATCTCATGCTATAGGAAGTGTCTCAGGATTGGAATGGGAAGGAATAGGATATCACATCTCATGCTATAGGGAGGGTCTCAAGTTTGATATTAGAAGCATTGAGATATCACATCTCATGCTATAGGAAGGGTCTCAGGATTGGAATGGAAGGAGTTGGATATCACATCTCATGTTATAGGAAGGATCTCAGGTTTGGTATTAGAAGCATTGAGACATCACATCTCATGCTATAGGAAGGGTCTCAGGATTGTAATGGGAAGGAGTTGGATCTCACATCTCATGCTATATGAAGGGTCTCAGGTTTGGTATAAGCATTGAGATATCACATCCCATGCTATAGGAAGGGTCTCAGGATTGGAATGGGAAGGAGTTGTATATGACATCTCATGCCGTAGGAAGGGTCTCAGGTTTGGTATAAGCATTGAGATATCACATCTCTGCTATCGGAAGGGTCTCAGGATTGGAATGGGAAGGAGTTGGATATCCCATCTCATGTTATAGGACGGGTCTCAGGTTTGTTATTAGAATCATTGAGATATCATATTGCATGCTATAGGAAGGGTCTAAGGATTGGAATGGGAAGGACTTGGATATCACATCTCATGCTATAGGTAGGCTCTCAGGTTTGGAAAGGGAAGGAGTTGGATATCACATTTCATGTTAGAGGAAGGATCTCAGGTTTGGTATTAGAGGCATTGAGATATCACATCTCATGCTATAGGAAGGGTCTCAGGATTGGAATGGGAAGGAGTTGGATATCACATCTCATGCTATAGGAAGGGTCTCAGGATTGGTATAAGCATTGAGATATCACATCTCATGCTATAGGAAGGGTCTCAGGATTGGAATGGGAAGGATATGTATATGACATCTCATGCCATAGGAAGGGTCTCAGGTTTGGTATAAGCATTGAGATATCACATCTCTGCTTTTGGAAGGGTCTCAGGATTGGAATGGGAAGGAGTTGGATATCCCATCTCATGTTATAGGAAGAGTCTCAGGTTTGGTATTAGAAGCATTGAGATATCACATCTCATGCTATAGGAAGTGTCTCAGGATTGGAATGGGAAGGACTTGGATATCACATCTCATGCTATAGGGAGGGTCTCAAGTTTGATATTAGAAGCATTGAGATATCACATCTCATGCTATAGGAAGGGTCTCAGGATTGGAATGGAAGGAGTTGGATATCACATCTCATGTTATAGGAAGGATCTCAGGTTTGGTATTAGAAGCATTGAGACATCACATCTCATGCTATAGGAAGGGTCTCAGGATTGGAATGGGAAGGAGTTGGATATCACATCTCATGCTATATGAAGGGTCTCAGGTTTGGTATAAGCATTGTGATATCACATCTCATGCTATAGGAAGGGTCTCAGGATTGGAATGGGAAGGAGTTGTATATGACATCTCATGCCGTAGGAAGGGTCTCAGGTTTGGTATAAGCATTGAGATATCACATCTCTGCTATCGGAAGGGTCTCAGGATTGGAATGGAAAGGAGTTGGATATCCCATCTCATGTTATAGGAAGAGTCTCAGGTTTGGTATTAGAAGCATTGAGATATCACATCTCATGCTATAGGAAGGGTCTCAGGATTGGAATGGGAAGGAGTTGGATATCACATCTCATGCTATAGGAAGGGTCTCAGGATTGGAATGGGAAGGAGTTGGATATCACATCTCATGTTATAGGAAGGATCTCAGGTTTGGTATAAGCATTGAGATATCACATCTCTGTTATCGGAAGGGTCTCAGGATTGGAATGGGAAGGAGTTTGATATTCCCATCTCATGTTATAGGAAGGGTCTCAGGTTTGGTATTAGAAGCATTGAGATATCACATCTCATGCTATAGGAAGGGTCTCAGGATTGGAATGGGAAGGACTTGGATATCACATCTCATGCTATAGGGAGGGTCTCAAGTTTGATATTAGAAGCATTGAGATATCACATCTCATGATATCGGAAGGGTCTCACGATTGGAATGGGAAGGAGTTGGATATCACATCTCATGATAAAGGAGGGTCTAAGGTTTGGAAGGGGAAGGATTTGGATATCACATCTCATGTTATAGGACGGGTCTCAGGTTTGGTATTAGAAGCATTGAGATATCAAGTCTCATGGTATAGGAAGGGTCTCAGAATTGGAATGGGAAGGAGTTGGATATCACATCTCAAGCTATAGGAAGGGTCTCAGGATTGGAATGGGAAGGAGTTTGATATCACATCTCATGCCATAGTATGGGTCTCAGGTTTGGTAGAAGCATTGGGATATCACATCTCATGCTATCGGAAGGGTATCAGGATTGGATTTGGAAGGAGTTGGATATCCCATCTCATGCTATAGGAAGGGTCTCAGGTTGGAATGGGAAGGACTTGGATATCACATCTCATGCTATAGGTAGGCTCTCAGGTTTGGAAGGGGAAAGAGTTGGATATCACATTTCATGTTAGAGGTAGGATCTCAGGTTTGGTATTAGAGGCATTGAGATATCACATCTCATGCTATCAGAAGGGTCCCAGGATTGGAATGGGAAGGAGTTGGATATCACATCTCATGCTAAAGGGAGGGTCTCAGGTTTGGAAGGGGAAGGACTTGGATATCACATCTCATGTTATAGGAAGGATCTTAGGTTTGGTATTAGAAGCATTGAGATATCACATCTCATGCTATCGGAAGGATCTCAGGTTTGGTATTAGAGGCATTGAGATATCACATCTCATGCTATCAGAAGGGTCTCAGGATTGGAATGGGAAGGAGTTGGATATCACATCTCATGCTAAAGGGAGGGTCTCAGGTTTGTAAGGGGAAGGATTTGGATATCACATCTCATGTTATAGGAAGGATCTCAGGTTTGGTATTAGAAGCATTGAGATATCACATCTCATGCTATCGGAAGTATCTCAGGTTTGGTATTAGAGGCATTGAGATATCACATCTCATGCTATCATAAGGGTCTCAGGATTGGAATGGGAAGGAGTTGGATATCACATCTCATGCTAATGGGAGGGTCTCAGGTTTGGAAGGGGAAGGATTTGAATATCACATCACATGTTATAGGAAGGATCTCAGGTTTGGCATTAGAGGCATTGAGATATCACATCTCATGCTATCGGAAGGGTCTCAGGATTGGAATGGGAAGGCTATGGATATCACATCTCATGCTATAGGAAGGGTCTCAGGTTTGGAACGGGAAGGAGTTGGATATCACATCTCATGTTATAGGAAGAGTCTCAGGTTTGGTATAAGCATTGAGATATCACATCTCTGCAATCGGAAGTGTCTCAGGATTGGGATGGGAAGGATTTGGATATCACATCTCATGCTATAGGAAGGGTCTCAGGTTTGGAACGGGAAGGAGTTGGATATCACATCTCATGTTATAGGAAGAGTCTCAGGTTTGGTATAAGCATTGAGATATCACATCTCTGCAATCGGAAGTGTCTCAGGATTGGAACGGGAAGGAGTTGGATATCCCATCTCATGTTATAGGACTGGTCTCAGGTTTGGTATTAGAAGCATTGAGATATCACATCGCATGCTGTAGGAAGGGTCTCAGGTTTGGAATGGGAAGGAATTGGATATCACATCTCATGTCATAGGAAGGATCTCAGGTTTGGTATTAGAAGCATTGAGATATCACATCTCATGCTATAGGAATGGTCTCAGGATTGGAATGGGAAGGAGTTGGATATTACATTCTTGCTATGGGAAGGGTCTCATGTTTGGAATTGGAAGGAGTTGGATATCACATATGCTATAGGAAGGGTCTCAGGTTTGGAATGGGAAGGAGTTGGATATCACATCTCATGTTATAGGAAGGGTCTCAGGTTTGGTATTAGAAGCATTGAGATATCACATCTCTGCTATCGGAAGTGTCTCAGGATTGGAATGGGAAGGAGTTGGATATCCCATCTCATGTTATAGGACGGGTCTCAGGTTTGTTATTAGAATCATTGAGATATCATATTGCATGCTATAGGAAGGGTCTAAGGATTGGAATGGGAAGGACTTGGATATCACATCTCATGCTATAGGTAGGCTCTCAGGTTTGGAAAGGGAAGGAGTTGGATATCACATTTCATGTTAGAGGAAGGATCTCAGGTTTGGTATTAGAGGCATTGAGATATCACATCTCATGCTATAGGAAGGGTCTCAGGATTGGAATGGGAAGGAGTTGGATATCACATCTCATGCTATAGGAAGGGTCTCAGGTTTGGTATAAGCATTGAGATATCACATCTCATGCTATAGGAAGGGTCTCAGGATTGGAATGGGAAGGATATGTATATGACATCTCATGCCATAGGAAGGGTCTCAGGTTTGGTATAAGCATTGAGATATCACATCTCTGCTTTTGGAAGGGTCTCAGGATTGGAATGGGAAGGAGTTGGATATCCCATCTCATGTTATAGGAAGAGTCTCAGGTTTGGTATTAGAAGCATTGAGATATCACATCTCATGCTATAGGAAGTGTCTCAGGATTGGAATGGGAAGGAATAGGATATCACATCTCATGCTATAGGGAGGGTCTCAAGTTTGATATTAGAAGCATTGAGATATCACATCTCATGCTATAGGAAGGGTCTCAGGATTGGAATGGAAGGAGTTGGATATCACATCTCATGTTATAGGAAGGATCTCAGGTTTGGTATTAGAAGCATTGAAACATCACATCTCATGCTATAGGAAGGGTCTCAGGATTGTAATGGGAAGGAGTTGGATCTCACATCTCATGCTATATGAAGGGTCTCAGGTTTGGTATAAGCATTGAGATATCACATCCCATGCTATAGGAAGGGTCTCAGGATTGGAATGGGAAGGAGTTGTATATGACATCTCATGCCGTAGGAAGGGTCTCAGGTTTGGTATAAGCATTGAGATATCACATCTCTGCTATCGGAAGGGTCTCAGGATTGGAATGGGAAGGAGTTGGATATCCCATCTCATGTTATAGGACGGGTCTCAGGTTTGTTATTAGAATCATTGAGATATCATATTGCATGCTATAGGAAGGGTCTAAGGATTGGAATGGGAAGGACTTGGATATCACATCTCATGCTATAGGTAGGCTCTCAGGTTTGGAAAGGGAAGGAGTTGGATATCACATTTCATGTTAGAGGAAGGATCTCAGGTTTGGTATTAGAGGCATTGAGATATCACATCTCATGCTATAGGAAGGGTCTCAGGATTGGAATGGGAAGGAGTTGGATATCACATCTCATGCTATAGGAAGGGTCTCAGGATTGGTATAAGCATTGAGATATCACATCTCATGCTATAGGAAGGGTCTCAGGATTGGAATGGGAAGGATATGTATATGACATCTCATGCCATAGGAAGGGTCTCAGGTTTGGTATAAGCATTGAGATATCACATCTCTGCTTTTGGAAGGGTCTCAGGATTGGAATGGGAAGGAGTTGGATATCCCATCTCATGTTATAGGAAGAGTCTCAGGTTTGGTATTAGAAGCATTGAGATATCACATCTCATGCTATAGGAAGTGTCTCAGGATTGGAATGGGAAGGACTTGGATATCACATCTCATGCTATAGGGAGGGTCTCAAGTTTGATATTAGAAGCATTGAGATATCACATCTCATGCTATAGGAAGGGTCTCAGGATTGGAATGGAAGGAGTTGGATATCACATCTCATGTTATAGGAAGGATCTCAGGTTTGGTATTAGAAGCATTGAGACATCACATCTCATGCTATAGGAAGGGTCTCAGGATTGGAATGGGAAGGAGTTGGATATCACATCTCATGCTATATGAAGGGTCTCAGGTTTGGTATAAGCATTGTGATATCACATCTCATGCTATAGGAAGGGTCTCAGGATTGGAATGGGAAGGAGTTGTATATGACATCTCATGCCGTAGGAAGGGTCTCAGGTTTGGTATAAGCATTGAGATATCACATCTCTGCTATCGGAAGGGTCTCAGGATTGGAATGGAAAGGAGTTGGATATCCCATCTCATGTTATAGGAAGAGTCTCAGGTTTGGTATTAGAAGCATTGAGATATCACATCTCATGCTATAGGAAGGGTCTCAGGATTGGAATGGGAAGGAGTTGGATATCACATCTCATGCTATAGGAAGGGTCTCAGGTTTGGTATTAGAAGCATTGAGATATCACATCTCATGATATCGGAAGGGTCTCACGATTGGAATGGGAAGAAGTTGGATATCACATCTCATGTTATAGGAAGGATCTCAGGTTTGGTATAAGCATTGAGATATCACATCTCTGTTATCGGAAGGGTCTCAGGATTGGAATGGGAAGGAGTTGGATATTCCCATCTCATGTTATAGGAAGGGTCTCAGGTTTGGTATTAGAAGCATTGAGATATCACATCTCATGCTATAGGAAGGGTCTCAGGATTGGAATGGGAAGGACTTGGATATCACATCTCATGCTATAGGGAGGGTCTCAAGTTTGATATTAGAAGCATTGAGATATCACATCTCATGATATCGGAAGGGTCTCACGATTGGAATGGGAAGGAGTTGGATATCACATCTCATGATAAAGGAGGGTCTAAGGTTTGGAAGGGGAAGGATTTGGATATCACATCTCATGTTATAGGACGGGTCTCAGGTTTGGTATTAGAAGCATTGAGATATCAAGTCTCATGGTATAGGAAGGGTCTCAGAATTGGAATGGGAAGGAGTTGGATATCACATCTCAAGCTATAGGAAGGGTCTCAGGATTGGAATGGGAAGGAGTTTGATATCACATCTCATGCCATAGTATGGGTCTCAGGTTTGGTAGAAGCATTGGGATATCACATCTCATGCTATCGGAAGGGTATCAGGATTGGATTTGGAAGGAGTTGGATATCCCATCTCATGCTATAGGAAGGGTCTCAGGTTGGAATGGGAAGGACTTGGATATCACATCTCATGCTATAGGTAGGCTCTCAGGTTTGGAAGGGGAAAGAGTTGGATATCACATTTCATGTTAGAGGTAGGATCTCAGGTTTGGTATTAGAGGCATTGAGATATCACATCTCATGCTATCAGAAGGGTCCCAGGATTGGAATGGGAAGGAGTTGGATATCACATCTCATGCTAAAGGGAGGGTCTCAGGTTTGGAAGGGGAAGGACTTGGATATCACATCTCATGTTATAGGAAGGATCTTAGGTTTGGTATTAGAAGCATTGAGATATCACATCTCATGCTATCGGAAGGATCTCAGGTTTGGTATTAGAGGCATTGAGATATCACATCTCATGCTATCAGAAGGGTCTCAGGATTGGAATGGGAAGGAGTTGGATATCACATCTCATGCTAAATGGAGGGTCTCAGGTTTGTAAGGGGAAGGATTTGGATATCACATCTCATGTTATAGGAAGGATCTCAGGTTTGGTATTAGAAGCATTGAGATATCACATCTCATGCTATCGGAAGTATCTCAGGTTTGGTATTAGAGGCATTGAGATATCACATCTCATGCTATCATAAGGGTCTCAGGATTGGAATGGGAAGGAGTTGGATATCACATCTCATGCTAAAGGGAGGGTCTCAGGTTTGGAAGGGGAAGGATTTGAATATCACATCACATGTTATAGGAAGGATATCAGGTTTGGCATTAGAGGCATTGAGATATCACATCTCATGCTATCGGAAGGGTCTCAGGATTGGAATGGGAAGGCTATGGATATCACATCTCATGCTATAGGAAGGGTCTCAGGTTTGGAACGGGAAGGAGTTGGATATCACATCTCATGTTATAGGAAGAGTCTCAGGTTTGGTATAAGCATTGAGATATCACATCTCTGCAATCGGAAGTGTCTCAGGATTGGGATGGGAAGGATTTGGATATCACATCTCATGCTATAGGAAGGGTCTCAGGTTTGGAACGGGAAGGAGTTGGATATCACATCTCATGTTATAGGAAGAGTCTCAGGTTTGGTATAAGCATTGAGATATCACATCTCTGCAATCGGAAGTGTCTCAGGATTGGAACGGGAAGGAGTTGGATATCCCATCTCATGTTATAGGACTGGTCTCAGGTTTGGTATTAGAAGCATTGAGATATCACATCGCATGCTGTAGGAAGGGTCTCAGGTTTGGAATGGGAAGGAATTGGATATCACATCTCATGTCATAGGAAGGATCTCAGGTTTGGTAGAAGCATTGAGATATCACATCTCATGCCATAGTATGGGTCTCAGGTTTGTTAGAAGCAATGAGATATCACATCTCATGCTATCGGAACAGTCTCAGGATTGGATTTGGATGGAGTTGGATATCCCATCTCATGCGATAGGAAGGGTCTCAGGTTTGGAAGTGGAAGGAGTTGGATATCACATCTCATGTTATAGGGAAGGGTCTCAGGATTGGAATGGGAAGGACTTGGATATCACATCTCATGCTATAGGAAGGCTCTCAGGTTTGGAAAGGAAGGAGTTGGATATCACATTTCATATTAGAGGAAGGATCTCAGGTTTGGTATTTGAGGCATTGAGATATCACATCTCATGCTATCAGAAGGGTCTCAGGCTTGGAATGGGAAGGAATTGGATATCACATCTCATGCTAAAGGGAGGGTCTCAGGTTTGGAAGGGGAAGGATTTGGATATCACATCTCATGTTATAGGAAGGATCTCAGGTTTGGTATTAGAAGCATTGAGATATCACATCTCTTGCTATCGGAAGGGTCTCAGGTTTGGTATGAGAAACATTGAGATATCACATCTCATGGTGTAGGAAGGATCTCAGGATTGGAATGGGAAGGAGTTTGATTTCACATCTCATGCCATAGCATGGATCTCAGGTTTGGTAGAAGCATTGGGATATCACATCTCATGCTATCGGAAGGGTATCAGGATTGGATTTGGAAGGAGTTGGATATCCCATCTCATGCTATAGGAAGGGTCTCAGGTTGGAATGGGAAGGAGTTGGATATCACATCTCATGTTATAGGAAGGGTCTCAGGTTTGGAATGGGAAGGACTTGGATATCACATCTCATGCTATAGGAAGGCTCTCAGGTTTGGAAAGGAAAGGAGTTGGATATCACATTTCATGTTAGAGGTAGGATCTCAGGTTTGGTATTAGAGGCATTGAGACATCACATCTCATGCTATCAGAAGGGTCTCAGGCTTGGAATGGGAAGGAGTTGGATATCACATCTCATGCTAAAGGGAGGGTCTCAGGTTTGGAAGGGGAAGGATTTGGATATCACATCTCATGTTATAGGAAGGATCTCAGGTTTGGTATTAGAAGCATTGAGATATCACATCTCATGCTATCGGAAGGATCTCAGGTTTGGTATTAAAGGCATTGAGATATCACATCTCATGCAATCAGAAGGGTCTCAGGATTGGAATGGGAAGGAGTTGGATATCACATCTCATGCTAAAGGGAGGGTCTCAGGTTTGGAAGGAGAAGGATTTGGATATCACATCACATGTTATAGGAAGGATCTCAGGTTTGGTATTAGAAGCATTGAGATATCACATCTCATGCTATAGAAAGTGTCTGAGGATTGGAATGGGAAGGAGTTGGATATCACATCTCATGCTATAGGAAGGGTCTCAGGTTTGGTAGAAGCATTGAGATATCATATCTCATGCTATAGGAAGAGTCTCAGGATTGGAATGGGAAGGAGTTGGATATCACATCTCATGTTATAGGAATGGTCTCAGGTTTGGTAGAAGCATTGAGATATCACATCTCATGCTATAGGCAGGGTCTCAGGATTGGAATGGGACGGAGTAGTATATGACATCTCATGTCATAGGAAGGGTCTCAGGTTTGGTATAAGCAGTGATATATCACATCTCTGCTATCGGAAGGGTCTCGGGATTGGAATGGGAAGGAGTTGGATATCCCATCTCATGTTATTGGAAGGGTCTCAGGTTTGGTATTAGAAGCATTGAGATATAACATCTCATGTTATAGGAAGGGTCTCAGGATTGGAATTGGAAGGACTTGGATATCACATCTCATGCTATAGGGAGGGTCTCAGGTTTGATATTAGAAGCATTGAGATATCACATCTCATGCTATCGGAAGGGTCTCAGGATTGGAATGGGAAGGAGTTGGATATCACATCTCATGCTAAAGGAAGGGTCTCAGGCTTGGAAGGGGAAGGATTAGGATATTGCATCTCATGTTACAGGACGGGTCTCAGGTTTAGTATTAGAAGCATTGAGATATCACATCTCATGGTATAGGAAGGGTCTCAGGATTGGAATGGGAAGGAGTTTGATATCACCTCTCATGCCATAGGAAGGGTCTCAGGTTTGGTAGAAGCATTTAGATATCACATCTCATGCTATTGGAAGGGTCTCAGGATTGGATTGGGAAGGAGTTGGATATCCCATCTCATGCTATAGGAAGGGTCTCAGGTTTGGTATTAGAACAATTGAGATATCACATCTCATGCTATAGGAAGGGTCTCAGGATTGGAATGGGAAGGAGTTGGATATCACATCTCATGCTATAGGAAGGGTCTCATGTTTCGTATTAGAAGCATTGAGATATCAAGTCTCATGGTATAGGAAGGGTCTCAGAATTGGAATGGGAAGGAGTTGGATATCACATCTCAAGCTATAGGAAGGGTCTCAGGATTGGAATGTGAAGGAGTTTGATATCACATCTCATGCCATAGTATGGGTCTCAGGTTTGGTAGAAGCATTGAGATATCACATCTCATGCTATCGGAACGGTCTCAGGATTGGATTTGGATGGAGTTGGATATCCCATCTCATGCTATAGGAAGGGACTCAGGTTTGGTATTAGAAGCACTGAGATATCAGATCTCATCCGTTAGGAAGGGACTCAAGTTTTGTATTTGAAGGAGTGAGATAATAAATCTCATCCTATCGGAAGGGTCTCAGGATTGGAATGGGAAGGAGTTGAATATCACATCTCATGCTATAGGAAGGATATCAGGTTTGGTAGAAGCATTGAGATATCACATATGCTATAGGAAGGGTCTCAGGATTGGAATGGGAAGGTGTTGGATATCACATCTCATCCTATAGGAAGGGTCTCAGGTTTGGAATGGGAAGCATTTGGATATCACATCTCTTGCAATAGGAATGATCCAAGGTTTGGTATTAAGAGCATTGAGATATCACATCTCATGCTATAAGAAGGGTCTCAGGATTGGAACGGGAAGGAGTTGGATATCACATCTCATGCTATAGGAAGGGTCTCAGGTTTGGTAGAAGCATTGAGATATCACATCTCATGCTATAGGAAGGGCCTCATGATTGGAATGGGAGGAGTTGGATATCACATCTCAGGCTATCGGAAGGGACTCAGGATTGGAATGGGAAGGAGTTGGATATCACATCTCATGCTATAGGGAGGGTCTCAGGTTTGGTATTAATAGCATTGAGATATCACTTCTCATGCTATAGGAAGGGTCTCAGGATTGGATGGGAATAAGTTGGATATCACAATTCATGCTATAGGAAGGGTCTCAGATTTGGTAGAAGCATTGAGATATCACATCTCATGCCATAGTATGGGTCTCAGGTTTGTTAGAAGCAATGAGATATCACATCTCATGCTATCGGAACAGTCTCAGGATTGGATTTGGATGGAGTTGGATATCCCATCTCATGCGATAGGAAGGGTCTCAGGTTTGGAAGTGGAAGGAGTTGGATATCACATCTCATGTTATAGGAAGGGTCTCAGGATTGGAATGGGAAGGACTTGGATATCACATCTCATGCTATAGGAAGGCTCTCAGGTTTGGAAAGGGAAGGAGTTGGATATCACATTTCATATTAGAGGAAGGATCTCAGGTTTGGTATTTGAGGCATTGAGATATCACATCTCATGCTATCAGAAGGGTCTCAGGCTTGGAATGGGAAGGAATTGGATATCACATCTCATGCTAAAGGGAGGGTCTCAGGTTTGGAAGGGGAAGGATTTGGATATCACATCTCATGTTATAGGAAGGATCTCAGGTTTGGTATTAGAAGCATTGAGATATCACATCTCTTGCTATCGGAAGGGTCTCAGGTTTGGTATGAGAAACATTGAGATATCACATCTCATGGTGTAGGAAGGATCTCAGGATTGGAATGGGAAGGAGTTTGATTTCACATCTCATGCCATAGCATGGATCTCAGGTTTGGTAGAAGCATTGGGATATCACATCTCATGCTATCGGAAGGGTATCAGGATTGGATTTGGAAGGAGTTGGATATCCCATCTCATGCTATAGGAAGGGTCTCAGGTTGGAATGGGAAGGAGTTGGATATCACATCTCATGTTATAGGAAGGGTCTCAGGTTTGGAATGGGAAGGACTTGGATATCACATCTCATGCTATAGGAAGGCTCTCAGGTTTGGAAAGGAAAGGAGTTGGATATCACATTTCATGTTAGAGGTAGGATCTCAGGTTTGGTATTAGAGGCATTGAGACATCACATCTCATGCTATCAGAAGGGTCTCAGGCTTGGAATGGGAAGGAGTTGGATATCACATCTCATGCTAAAGGGAGGGTCTCAGGTTTGGAAGGGGAAGGATTTGGATATCACATCTCATGTTATAGGAAGGATCTCAGGTTTGGTATTAGAAGCATTGAGATATCACATCTCATGCTATCGGAAGGATCTCAGGTTTGGTATTAAAGGCATTGAGATATCACATCTCATGCAATCAGAAGGGTCTCAGGATTGGAATGGGAAGGAGTTGGATATCACATCTCATGCTAAAGGGAGGGTCTCAGGTTTGGAAGGGGAAGGATTTGGATATCACATCACATGTTATAGGAAGGATCTCAGGTTTGGTATTAGAAGCATTGAGATATCACATCTCATGCTATAGAAAGTGTCTGAGGATTGGAATGGGAAGGAGTTGGATATCACATCTCATGCTATAGGAAGGGTCTCAGGTTTGGTAGAAGCATTGAGATATCATATCTCATGCTATAGGAAGAGTCTCAGGATTGGAATGGGAAGGAGTTGGATATCACATCTCATGTTATAGGAAAGGTCTCAGGTTTGGTAGTAGAAACATTGAGATATCAAATCTCATGCTATAGGAAGGGACGCAGGATTGGAATGGGAAGGAGTTGGATATCACATCTCTTGCCATAGGAAGGGTCTCAGGTTTGGTATTAGAAGCATTGAGATATCACATCGCATGCTGTACGAAGGGTCTCAGGTTTGGAATGGGAAGGAATTGGATATCACATCTCATGTCATAGGAAGGATCTCAGGTTTGGTATTAGAAGCATTGAGATATCACATCTCATGCTATAGGAATGGTCTCAGGATTGGAATGGGAAGGAGTTGGATATTACATTCTTGCTATAGGAAGGGTCTCATGTTTGGAATGGGAAGGAGTTGGATATCACATATGCTATAGGAACGGTCTCAGGTTTGGAACGGGAAAGAGTTGGGTATCACATCTCATGTTATAGGAAGGGTCTCAGGTTTGGTATAAGCATTGAGATATCACATCTCTGCTATCGGAAGTGTCTCGGGATTGGAATGGGAAGGAGTTGGATATCCCATCTCATGCTATAGGAAGGGTCTCAGGTTTGGTATTAGAAGCATTGAGATGTCACGTGTCATGCTATAGGAAGGGTCTCAGGATTGGAATAGGAAGGAGTTGGATATCACATCTCATGCTATATGAAGGGACTCAGGTTTGGTATTACAAGCATTGTGATATTACATCTCATGCTATAGGAAGGGTCTCAGGATTGGATTGGGAAGGAGTCGGAGATCACATCTCATGCTATAGGAAGGGTCTCAGGTTTGGTATGAGAAACATTGAGATATCACATCTCATGGTGTAGGAAGGATCTCAGGATTGGAATGGGAAGGAGTTGGATATCCCATCTCATGTTATAGGAAGGATATCAGGTTTGGTATTAGAAGCATTGAGATATCACATCTCATGCTATAGGAAGGGTCTCAGGATTGGAATGGGAAGGAGTTGGATATCACATCTCATGCTATCGGAAGGGTCTCAGGTTTGGTATTAGAAGCATTGAGATATCACATCTCATGCTATAGGAAGGGTCTCAGGATTGGAATGGGAAGGAGAAGTATATGACATCTCATGCCATAGGAAGGTTCTCAGGTTTGGTATAAGCATTGAGATATCACAGCTCTGCTATCGGAAGGGTCTCGGGATTGGAATGGGAAGGAGTTGAATATCCCATCTCATGCTATAGGAAGGGTCTCAGGTTTGGTATTAGAAGCATTGAGATGTCACGTCTCATGCTATAGGAAGGGTCTCAGGATTGGAATAGGAAGGAGTTGGATATCACATCTCATGCTATAGGAAGGGTCTCAGGTTTGGTAGAAGCATTGAGATATCACATCTCATGCTATAGGAAGGGTCTCAGGATTGGAATGGGAAGGAGTAGTATATGACATCTCATGTCATAGGAAGGGTCTCAGGTTTGGTATAAGCATTGATATATTTCTTTTTACTTGTGTATAATCAAAGGAAAAATGATTTTTACAAGAAGTTGATAGTTACAGTAGATGAAATCAAAAGAAAATCAAAAGAAAGGTTCGCCAAGTTAAAACCCAGCGACTCAACTTCACAGACGTTTTCAAAGGTTGCACAAAAACGTCAGTTAAACAGCCATGTTCGGCAGGTCACTGGCTAAGCCACCAATTTTAAGAAAGGCTGCTTCCAATATTTTGGCCGTGACTACCGCCCATCGATACTTCTCGCCAGATATTAAGCGGCACCACCACGTGTGCTCCTCGATCAAGACCGAGTCATGCCAAAGCGGAGTCAAAAATGGGGCGCGAATGTCGTTCAAAGCCAGGCAGTTTAGGAGCAGATGGCGGATGTTCTCCACAGAGCAGGGTCTTCACACAATCTGCATGTAATTGAACTGGCCTGCAGTCTTCTTCCTAAGATTTCACGGGTATGGAGCAGATTTAAGCGAGCCCTTAAAAATGTTGAGCGCAGTTTTTTATCTGGAAATCGCAGACAGTACGTCATGGGAAGTTTCAATTTATTGTAGGTTGGAGGTAGATGGTTTAAGCACTTGGTGGAAGCTGCTTTGTCCACGGTGGTGATCCAGTCCTGCAGTTTTAGTTTTTCACTTACTCTTTGTGGGTTCGTTATCAGGTCATTGAGTGAGCATTGCAGGCCTTCCAGTTTGGTTTTTTGAAGATAGACCCACTTTTGGACCGACTTGGTAGTGGTTGATTCAAGTTCCTGCCCAATTATTTTGAAGATTGGCAGACTGTCTTTAATTAATGTTTTCCTGAATAGGGCAAGTGCAGCCCCACTAACAGTGGCACTTAGAGACAAAAGGCCCAACTCTCGTCTGATTGCTTCTATGGGAATAGCATTCGGCAGACCTAAAAGGGACTTCCATATGTAGGCCTCTAGTTTCCGCCATAGTTGGGGAGGTACGGTGAACATGGCATCCATGCCGTAGGTCAGAGAGGGTACCACTTTACCCTTATAGAAATTGATGGCCGGCATTAGTGAAAATTTGCCAAACTTCCTGTCGAGTGCTCGTAATTGGGAAGTCAGTTGTTTTGTTTTGGTCCAGAGGTGTTGCTGCATTTTGATTTCATGTGACGACCGGTCTAAGAGCACACCTAGATATTTAAATTGATGGACCACTTCAATTCTGGTTTCGCATACTGACCAAGACCCGGTGGGTTTCGGCGGGTGGCGTGAAGAGGACAAGATCATAATTTTGGTTTCGGTCTGGTTTATTTGGAGATTGTTGGTGGTCATGTAGATTGCCAAATTGTCCAGCTGCCTTTGGAGGCCGATCGGAGTTTGATCAAACAGAATCATATCATCGGCGTATAGGAGGCGGGACAGGGGAAGATTGCCAAACTTCGGGGGGAAGCATCGCACCAGCGCTTCCGAATCTTTGAAGTCCCCCAAAAAAGCCACGAAAAGTGCCGGAGCCAGAGGACAGCCTTGTTTAACACCTCTATGCGCCTGAATATTTCTGGACAGGGCCCCCTGTTTATTTAGATGGACG